>NC_091741.1:104604873-104642983 GCF_043380555.1 Nothobranchius furzeri | reverse complement strand
AATGATTACCATCAAGCGGCATGAAGCCCTTCCTGAGGAACCCATTTGCAGTGCAACCTTAGATACTGACGGTGGTCAGTGTCTAACGGTTTTTGCAATAAATACTCAACCCTCTGAGTCACCGGCTGAAAGCCCCGAACACCAGAGACCCTCCTCCTCTGAACCTTATGACGGCTTCGAGGCCGAAGTCAGCCAGCAGCTTGACAAAGCGGATGCGCTGGAGTCAGAGGAGCAGAGAGCAGAGCTTAGAAGCCTGTTCTATGAGTTTCAGTCCGTCTTATCCAGGGACTCCCTGGACTGTGGACTCACAAACCTGCACACGGTTCGCATTCCAACGAACCCGAATGCCCCTCCTACTTTTGTACGTCAGTACAAGATTCCCCTCGCTGCTTATGAGTCGATCCAGGAGATCCTCGATCAGCTGAAGGAGAAAAACATCATCAGAGAGTGTAACTCCACTTACAACTCTCCCATCTGGCCGGTTCTGAAACCGACTGGGAAATGGCGTCTCACCATAGACTATCGTGCACTGAACAAACAAGTACCTCTCTCCAGGTGGCCTGTGATCCATTTAGATCAGGAGCTAGCCAGAGTCAGAGATGCTCGTTTCTTCTCTACGGTTGACGTAGCCAACGGCTTCTGGACCATGAAGGTTGAGCCGGCGGACCAGTATAAACTGGCTTTCTCCTTTGGAAATCGCCAATATACTTGGATTCGCTGCCCCTTTGGCTACTCTAACTCACCTGCCGAGTTCAACATCTTCCTCCACAAAGCCATGTCAGATGCTGCTTCCAGAGGGAACCTCATATATGTCGATGACATCTTGATGAGGAGTCGAACCTTCGAGGAGCACCTGGCCGAACTCCGTCACGTGCTGCAACAGCTCGCTGACGCCGGAGCTAAATTGGCGATTCTCAAGGGACAGTGGTGTCGAACCAAAGTGGAGTATGTTGGACTGCTGGTTGGCCCTAATGGAGTTGAGCCCCAAGCGGGACGCATTAGAGCCATTCAGGACATCAAAGCCCCAGCTAATCTGACTGAACTCAGGAGCTTCCTCGGAGTCTGCAACTACTCCAGACAGTTCATTGAGGAGTACGCTGAAACAGCGAGGCCCCTCACTGAGCTGCTTCGGAACGACACACCTTTCGTGTGGGACAGACCCCAAGAACTCTCCTTCCAGTTCCTAAAACAGAAGTTGGCGTCCGCACCCTGTCTGGCTTACCCAGACAAGGATAAAGAGTTCTACATAGAGGCTACTTTCTCCTCTCACTGCCTGAGCGCTGCTTTGAAGCAGAAACACGATCAGGACATGAGAGTTGTGGCATACGCCAGCAAGCCTCTGAGCAAGGTGGAACTCCAGTTCTCAGACTGCGAGAGAGCTCTCCTCTCTACAGTCTGGGCTGTCGAACACTTTCGTAGTTACATCGGTGGACAGAAAGTGATCATTGAAACGTGTCATCAGCCTGTCACCTTCCTAAACAGCCAGCGACTTTGCGAAGGAAGAGTGTCAAACAGCCGCATTGCGACGTGGATGATGGTGCTCCAAGGATACAACATTGAGGTCAAGTATGGTCAGAACACCAAGCTAGCGCTAGGACAAGGGCTAGCAGGCTGCCAGCACTGTGACTCTGACTCCGTCATGGGCCCCCTGGACACACCTGCCGCAGTCTACCCAACCGCATCCAATCATCGCTACTTTGATGAGAATGTTTGCCAAGGGCTTCCGAAAGTTTACACTGATGGATGCTCCTACCTTCACGAAGGCCAGCTCCGTGCTGGGGTTGGAGTCGTTTGGGTGGACTGTGACACTAAGCAACCAAATCACTACCGGTTGGGCCAAAAGTCTAGTCAGTACGCCGAAATTGCTGCAGTGTTGATAACCCTCCAGCAGGCGGCAGCCTTGGACATCACTCAAATCGTCCTTTGCTCTGATTCAAACTACGCTAGACACAGCTTCATCTCTCACTTCCCCATGTGGAAGGAGAACAACATGAAAAATGCCAGGAACAGAGACGTGAAACACTCGGAGTTATTCCTAGCGTGTGATCTGCTCACCACTGAGAAAAGCATAATGGTCTACTGGAAAAAGGTCAAAGGTCACTCCAGGACCATAGGTCCGGAGAAAGATGGTAATGACGAAGCAGACCGCCTTGCTAAGCTCGGTGCTGACCAGGGAACCTGCTGGGAATTCAAAGACGAGTGGCTTCCACCCAAGGCCGTTCACGAGGTCTGCGCGATTACTCGTCGCCATGCTAAACAGGCAGACGAACCTCGGACCGTTGAGGTACCCGTGTTTCTAGGCAGACAACCACATGACGCGGACCTAGTCACCATGCAGGAACAAGATCCTGACCTGAAGCTCATCCGCGAGCTTCTCCAAAAGGGCCCGATGTCTAAACAACCATCACCACCTATTGGTGCAAGCCAAGATTTGGTAAACCTGCATCGTCAACTCACGCACCTGAAACTACAAAACGATTTGTTAGTTTACATGCGTGACGATCACAGCCCGCCGCGCTGGGTTGTTCCACTCGACCACAGAGGAGTGATGCTTGCCTACGCCCACGACACTCCGGTTGGAGGTCACCGCGGAGCAAAAGCTACCCTCGCGTCACTGACAGAAGTAGCATATTGGCCGTCGATGTCCAAGGACGTACACAGCTATGTCCAAGGCTGCCTCATCTGTGCCCAGTTTCAACCCTCCCAGCCGCTTGCTAGAGCACCACTGCAACGCAGGGGAATAACCTTCCCTTGGTCCCACCTGCAGATCGACTGGGTTGGACCGGTTCCCAAATCGGCAAGAGGAAACAAATATATGCTAACTGTAACTTGCAGTTTCACAAAGTGGGTTGAGTGCCTTCCAGCGCCAAACGATACAGCCGTCACAACCGCTGTACTGCTGATTAACCACGTTTTCAGTCGATGGGGACTTCCACTCTGCATTGACTCTGACCGAGGAACTCATTTCACATCCAGTGTAATGACGTCCCTGTTTGAACTTCTGGGAGTGGAAGTGAGATTCCACCTTCCCTATCACCCACAGTCATCCGGACAGGTCGAACGGATGAACCGCACGGTCGTCTCTATGCTCAAAAAGTACGTCTGCTCCACTGGGAAGGACTGGGACGTCAAGCTCCCTCTGGTCCTGATGGCCATACGGTCCACTCCACAGCGATCCACTGGGGTTACGCCCTTTGAGATGATGACCGGCAGACTGATGACTCTACCACTGCACCTCCTGTATCACCCAGAGGATGTCAGTGTTGCCACTGCCTATACCGCTCATCAGTATGTGGCAGACTTGAAAACACACCTCAGAGCTACGTTCGCGCACGCTCAGAAGAAACTGGAGACCAACGTAGAAGGCGCTAAAGCCTACTACGACCAAAAGACAACCAGCCGCGAATACGAGGTGGGTGACAAAGTATTCTACTTTCGGTTCGCCCAACCGGCACGCAAACCTAAGAAGTTCCTGCCCTGCTGGTCAGGACCATTTGAGATCGTGGCAAAACTCTCTCCAGTTGCATACAGGTTACGCATCACCAAAGCGAGACAGGAGCCTGTCTACAAATGGGTACATGCAAACCAAATCAAACCCTACGTCAAACCATCCCCGCGGGTACAGAGACCAGACTCCCCGCAGGAGGTAGACGTAGTCTCGACATAGTTCTATGCATGGAAATGGAAAGGGGGGGAAAGTGCACGTTTAACCCACTAACATGTACTAACCGACAAAGAACCAGGCCCCCCCCCGCCGTCACTTTCACTAACCAAGAGAAACTCCTTCCTAGACCGCTAACAGGATGTACCTACTAAAACCTTACAGAGTACTCTGGTACTTATACTAGGCTCTGATTAATGAATCTCTACGTGCAATCAAGACTTTGTCTGAAACCATACATCAGGATATTGTGTACACACGAGTGGTGAGAGATTTGATGCAGGACCTGCTCAGGGAAGTAAGTTCCACGCTGGACAGCTTGGTTGAAAGTCGTATTTCCCCGTACTTGGTACCACTGGACCTGCTCAGTTAGCTTGACAGCTGCTACCCCTCTACTGTGCACCTTTCACAAATCCACCTAGCGTACAGCCTAAGTAGTGCAATGCCCATTCACGTTGGAAAAAAAATTAGAACTCGATTTCCTGTTAAACGTTCCCATAATTGTGACACCTCACATCTATAGGTTTAAGTCGATGCTGAACATTGGTATTTGAAAGGACGGTAGGCATTTCCACTTTGAACTAGAAACCTGACACTCCATCACCTCAACCTCGAACAGCATGACTCAGAGATTGAGATCATGGACGCTTTCCAGGGTTATAACTTTGCCTTCGATTTAGAAATTGACCAACAATTACTGATTGAAGGAACCAAATTTGCTAAGTTCACACAAAACCCGCGTGAACTTACTTTGACGCCCAAGACGCTACATTGACACAGATTATACGACTTTAATCTGCACATTGGTCGCCCTGGGGATGGGATGGCTCATCACGGCCGTGATTGCTTATTCCGCCTACAGGCGTGTTAAGAAACTCCAAGATAAGATGCACTTGCTCACCTACGGTGTGCCTCGTAACCGCGTTCGGGGAGACTCCAAGCGTGAATGTACCACACCTGTCTAAAGGGGGTGAGCAACATTTTCTTTGTTATTCTGTAAACCTAAGAGTAGTTCTCATTTTAGTCTACCTCACATATTTATCTGAGTGTTGCAGTATGTCACATTCTTTATAAGCTACACACTGAATGTATGACCTAAGAATGTATTTTATGAGACCTCAAGGTTGCTATGAATTTTCTTGGATGTTATATGTTTTTTTTTTTTTTTGGGTTTTCTGTATTTTTGTTTCTTACTTGGTCACATATTGACTAGTGGTTATGTGCCGGCCCAGCTCAGTCTGTCAATGACTCTGTCTGACACACCAGCACATTGTAGTACCTCTTAGTTTTATGGTCCTTGTTTTAGCCCAAAGACTGTCCTGATCCACCCTTTGGACCAAAAAGGGGGGAATCTTGGGACCACATAGGTCAATGCGCGTTTGCGAACTATGGACCTCGTACATCACCGCGTGCTCCATAAACTGAACTGTATGGCCGGCGGTGAGATGCCTTTGTGTCCACTCGTGGAGTTAACCGCCCACCGACCTTCCTCCTTCTACACTACTACCTCTCGCATGGACGACATCATCATTGCGTACCACTTGCGTGAGTGGCTTCTTCTCGTTATGCGCGTTGGGGACTATCCCGTTTCCTATCCTCTTTGTGCCTGACCAGGATCAAAGACCAAAGGCGCCAGGATCCAAGACAAAGACCAAAGACAAAGGCGTCCAAGGAGACCAACGTCCTAAGGGACAAACCCACCTGTGCTTCCGACAATCAAGTCGACCTACGTTCATGAGGAACAAACCCATCTGTGCTTCCGACGATCGAGCTTTGGGCGCGATCCCCGAAACCAAAAGGGGGAATGTTGAGGGTCTGACCTCATGAGGAAATTACTATGCAGTGATTTTCTCCAAAATGACTGTGCTTAAATTGCTCTGAAAAGCAAATAATCACATCAGCGCCAAGAAACTTCATTTCCCATGATGCTTTGCACACGGAAGCATTGTGATGACGTCACCGCCTAATACCAGAAACACGATCTGCGGGAGGCGGGAGCTTGGAGCTTTCCCGCGACTTCAAAGACTATAAATCATGAATGAGACAAAGAAACCTCGTTCTTTTGCCCAGGATACCTGGCGGTGAGGACACGCTTGTCGAACGCTCCGACTTCTTTGAGCACGCGGAAGCTCTAAGAGCCAAGTTGAGCCCACGGGACCGCTGATCTGCTCGTTTCTGCTCCCCTCCAGCTGATGTTTGAGAACACAGAACCCGCGGAGGGAAACAACAACTCCATCCAGCTCTCAGAAACGCTGTAAGTTGTCAAACTCAGCCCAAAAGGAACTTCGTTTTCTTTGTGTCCAGCCGTGGAGAAACACTCGTGGAGCCAAACAACGGAGAAAGCATCAAACCGGCGGATGACGCTGAAAACTGCGGAGAAACACGGAGAACCGTCAAATCAAAACAGTGAGGGACGCTTCACTGTTCTGGTGATCAGAAACTCATCTCTTTCTCTCATTCTTTCCTTCTCCCGTTTCCTCTATAGTCTCAAATAAGCAATAAACCGCGTCTATTGCTTAAAAAGTAGCTTCGTGTTTTCCTCTTTCGTCCCAAACACGTCCGTCGGGTCATTTTGAAGAATAAACTGCTTATTGATCATTGTTTGGTATCTTAAAATGGTTTCTGTCATGGCCAGGCTGAAACTAAAAGATATTAATTTGTGATTAATCTTTTGTGTTGTTTCATGATCTTTTGAAATGTTTTGAGTGATTTAAGGTTAAGTTACTACTGATTCTAAGTGCTTTGGAAGTTAAAGTGCAAGTTGCCACCCACACTTTAGCCAGACAAAGGGGTCAGCCATCTTGTATTCAAGACTCCATTTTGAATCCATACACACGCACACACACACACACACACACACATACACACTACTCCTTTGTGAGAACAAAGGACCCCATTCATACATCCTCCATCACATGCAAACACATCCATCTTCAATCATATCACACGGTTATTATTCATCTATTCCACTGTTTATTCATTTGACAAATTGTTAATTAAATGTTATAAAATTCAGATTTTTGTGTCCAGTAGCTTTGTTGTGTCGAAGAGAAGTCTCTGCTCCAAGGATTCTACGAACTTCAAGAAAGACTGATAAGAGTTTTGGATTCAATTTTTCCCCGGAAAAAGGGGAATGGTGCCCCGTATATCTAAGAATATCTTAATTAATTAATAAATCAGTAAATATTTACATATTTACAGAATTTATTGAAGAATCCAAAAGTAAGTTAACGCTTGCGAATTGTTCGCTCCTAATAACCCCAACAGTGATAAGAAAATGTTCAGAGCACTTTTCTACATTATTGCCTCTGTTTGGGTCACAGCAGGTGGTATTTCACAGCCGACAGGGGTGATGAGACATGCGGAGTGAGGTATAGTTTGTTGAATTGGCCTCATAAATACAATATTTCTCCACACCTGTGTCTGCATAGTACACTCACACAATAAAAAGCTGCTGGCTTTGTGGACAACTGAGTTTTGTGTTTGTGATGCATCTGTAAATCAAGTAATTTCTGTACAACTGCAGGTTTTCTGGTTTTAAGCGAAGACTGTTACAACAACTTACTGGTTTTTGATCTGATGCTCCATCGTTTCTGTGGTCCAGCATCAACATGTTCAGACTGGGAACAATGTAGCTGAGAAGGAATTGAGTTTGTTCTGCTATGAAAACCAGTCCATGTAAATCTCAGCCTCCTTCTTTGCTTTTCCATCACCTGACAGCTAGATGTTATCTCCTGAAGCACCAGGGGATGCTCCATTGCAAAAGCAACCATTTTCTTTAATCACTTGCTGAAACAATTAAAGGGTTTCCCTAAATCTGTTTGTGTAGATTAATAGTTCTGTGGAGGAGGATCCATCAAAGACCCAGTCGGTGTTTGCTGCCCTGAACCAAACCAAACTCTTCCCTGATCTTACTCCTGACTGATTTATTCCACTCATCTCATTCTTAAATGCTCCTTGGAGCTGGAGTTATTCTCAGCTGCACATAAAAGGTCTTCATTACCCAGCGCCTTGTGTCTGCAGAGGAGTGCATGCTGGCCTCTCTTTGACGTGTTTTCTTAAGAGATAGACGGCGTTTCTGGCAGCTGAGGCTGTCTTGTCGTTTTTAGCAGTGTCAGAAATAATGTTTGGTCTCCTCAGCAGGTAAGATGTGTCAGGCTGTTCTTAGAAGAACATCATCCCAAAACACACAGTAGCTGTAGCTTAGAGTAATGGAGACGGGATTACTAGGAGATAACCTGGTGGAGCAGCCCGGATGCAGACTGGACCCACCTTCAGCTGATAAAAGCTTTTCTGTTTCTGGTCCTCTCCCCTGCTCCCCCCCTTGCCTTCTGCAGCCTCCCTCAGTTTGTTAGCCACACCTGTCCATTGTTAGTCACCAGTAGTCAGCACACCTGTTTCCCTCGACTCTTCAACCACCTCCCAGTCCGTTTGAACCCGGTTCAGTTGCTGGTTCCTGCTGTTGTTTGGTTTATCCTGTACCTCTACACCAGTTCACAACTCGTTAGTGCACACACACACACACACACACACACACACACACACACACACACACACACACACACACACACACACACACACACACACACACACACACACACACACACACACACACACACACCGCAGCATGTTAGAATAATTTGAATAACTAATTTAACTACATTGAACTGCTTTTATAATAATTGAATCTCTTATTCTGGAGTAAAATAAAGAAACAAGCTAAATCATCACATATCTGTGGCATCAAGAAGCAACTTGAGTTCAAACCAAGCCCCCACAATGCAGCTATAAAATTGGTCTCAACCCGGAAGTACCAAAAATTGCAGTTCCACCCTCATCCACTAGGGGCTGGTGTCAGAAGCGAGCAAATCCTCATTGACTCCCATGTTAAAAATACCAATTTCACAGCAGAAATAAACATGTTTACAGCCTGGTACCAAAACATGTTTCTGGTTAAATAGATCTAGTTTACACTCATGACAACTCTGAGGGGGGTGAATTTTTTTGTCACTCTTCTGTTTAAGTGTATTAAATGCCTAAAATTCTGTATAATTAATGAGCATCCGACCCACGTCCATGGAAAGGCCTCAGTAGAGCCTCGTTCTGGCTTGGAAACTGTTTTGGGATTTTGAGTGTCTGTGTTTGTGTATTCTGTTTTGGATATTATTTGTGGAATTGTTGGACAAAATGACTTGCTGTGGCATTAATTGCACTAATAGAGCATCCAAGGAGTCTCCACTTCATTTTTTTCGGTAAGTAAAATTATATTTATGTATTTTAGGTCACTGCCGAGCTGAGCTTGGATTTTAACATGTACTGTTTAACCATGAAATGTAAATGTAATACGGTAAAGCCCAGTGCATTTAACATAATGCTGCACTGTAGAAAATGGGTTGAAATATAACATGTTGGTGGAGCTGGGTTCTCACTATCGGCTTGTGGAGCTCTCGGGAGACCGATGTTTTCCACCGTTTCTCCCTTCCCCGCAGCTCGGCGCATCTCTTGTCTGATCGCGGCTTCTGTGTGCTGTAGCGGGCTGCTGGCTTGTGGAACTCTGGGATGGAAACCTTTCCACCCGGTTCTCCCCAGCAGCAGCTCTGCGCATCTCAGATCGCAGCGGCGCTTGTCTGCTGTGCGGCTGCCAGCTTGGGGAGGTCTCGGAGACCTCTGTGTTCCCCCCGGTTTTACCCAGCGGTCAGCCCGGCGTATCTCTGACTCAGAAGCTCTGGTGATGTTCACAGTTAACTCCGGTTGTAGCTAGGTTGCTACCTCCATTAGCTTAGCTCCCACCTCCACGTTAGCTCTGGGTTAGCTTCAGGTTAGCTTGTAGCTTGACCGGGTGTCGTCAGTTGATCCCAGCCTTACAGCCCCACCCTCAGCTCCTCCTCTCTTCCCTTTTGTGGAATTGTCTGAGCTTGACGGAACCTGTGACACGGTCAAAATGGCGGTGGTGGCCACCTCCCATTTTAGTACAAAAACGTATTATTGGAGTCTATGGAAACCCATTGTCCATGTATGTATGTCGATGGTTCAAACACAGGGATGGAGCACAATGTTTACAACTGAAACAGTATCAGGATGTTTTAACTCACAGAGGCCTGCAGGTCTTCTGTTTTATGAGCAGAGCGCTGAGAATCCGCTTGTTATGAACGCTAAACGTTATTTTGCCGCTTTCGTGCGGAGCGGTAGGGACACACATTTCAAACACAGAACCGAATCTCGCTGCCGAACCGAGCAGAATTCTGATGACGTAACACCGGTGCACGAAGGTGCGTGTTCCAACCCACAGGAGAGGAGGGAGAGAGGCGGTAAACAGAGTGGATCAAAGGGACTGAACTGATGTTTTTGAGCGAAAGTGTACACCCACGCCCCCACGGTTTAGACGTGGCACTCGTGCAGAAGTCTCTTTCTGTTCCGACGCTGCGACCGTGTTTTTAATTTATTAAGCCTACAATTTATTTTTACTCAGTAACAGATATGATTTAAAATGTAGCAAATTACAATTCTTTTAAGAAAAACTTACTCGAGTAAAAGTAAAAGTACAGATTTTAAAAACAACTTAAAAAGTATAAATGTGCAAAAAAGCTACTCAATTACAGAAACGTGAGTAAATGTAATTCGTTACATTTAAAATGTTTTTCTAATTTTTTATTCTCCCTGTGTCTTATTGATTTTTACCTGTTAGTTTTTGGGAATTTTGTTGTATTTAATTTTTATCTTTTATCTGTGTTCGACATGTTTGTATATCGCCTGTTTAATTAACCAACATTTTTAGTGTACAGCGCCTTGTGTGGTTGTAATGCCTTGTGAATGTGCTTTATAAATAAAATTGGATTGGATTGGTTACTTCCCACCTCTGCTGATGATGCTCCATATCACTCTAGCTTTTGATATTGAGGACCACAACAGCCTTCTTGATGGGCTCATAACCTGGGTGGGACCTTCAGGTACAGTCCATAGTTGACTCAGATCTTAACTTGAAGACAGGGGCTATGCTGTTTCTATTGCTGGTCACAAATCAAACTTGATCACCATGACATGTAGAGATAGTCTAGAGGACCACAGGCACTAGGTGATTGAGCTAGGTAGATCTGGGTGTCATCAGCATGACTATGATAGGTAATGTTTTAATGTGTATGACCTGACCCAGGGGGAGCATGTAGAAGTGGAAGAGCAGTGGTCCAAGAATTGAGCCTGTTCTTAAATCTCTACACTGGTTAACAGTAAACGACAGAATTAATTTCAAAGTACTTCTACTAGTTTATAAATCACTCAGTGGCATGGGGCCCGATGTCCTTCCTGTATCTATGCCCAGCAGGGCTCTGAGATCCTTAGGAAGCTGGTAGAACTGGGTCAGAACCAAACAGGGTGAAGCTGCTTTTAGCAACGATGATGCTCACAGATGGAATCAGCTTCCTCGTGACCTCAGATCTGCCCCAGCTCTAGTAACCTTCATGTATTCATCAGCCTTTGAGTGACTGTTGCTGCTGCAGCTTCTGCACTGCAGCTGCTACCCTTTAACTTTGACTTTGTCTCTTTCTTTTCATTTTAAAATATGAATTAAATGTGTGTTTATTTTAATAGTTTATGTTCTTGCTATTCTTCCTAATGGAAAGCACATTGAACTGCCTCTGTGTGTGAAAAGTGCTATATGAATAAAGCTGTCTTACCTGTGCCTGTGTTATGGAGTGTGTCTTTTTCACACTGTGAACTCTTTAACTCTAACTGGCTGCTTGGATTACCCACATCTGGTCCTCACCTACTTCCATCTGAAGTTCATGACACTATCACTCATCTGAGAGCAAAGCCTGAGGTTTAGGAAGCAGGCTCGCTCACACACCTGTTACTGTGGGAAATATTTAATGTATAAAATCATCAAAAGTCAAAATGGGACTGAAAGGAGAAAAAAAACAACTAAATATGGTCATCATAGCATATGCGGGTCAGTCAGATTTGTTAAAAAGTTTATTTCTTAGGTTTAACTTTATGTCTCTGTCTGAGTTAACTCGTTTGCAGATCAGTAACTGCTGCTGAAGCTTCCCCACAAATGTATTAGAGATGTTTTAGACCACTAACCTTCCCTTTGCCTCAACCATTGGTGTGAAATGCAACAGAAAGTTGTGTTTTTAGAATTTACAGCTCCTGGCAGTAGAAGGCAGCCTTCTTGGCTGGCTTCAGGAGATGAAATAGGTTTGAGGGATGGAGCTGACGAGAATTCCAATGTTGGTACATTAAACAGACACAACATCGTGATATTGAAATATTGGATGGGAGGCCAGTGCGCTGTAAAAGCTGAAATGTTGGCTGACAAGGTTAATATGATTGCTAAAATATTGGCAAGTTGGGCTAATATAAATGGTTTTGAAATAGCAGCAGAGAGGGTCTGCCATGACTTTGACTAAATCTCCTGCAAGCCAGGATGTACTTGCTGTTTCCTCATCTTCATTGTTGGTCCAGTCATGCCTGAGTGGAGCTGGATGTGATGGAGGCACACAAGTCGACACTTAAACCTTGAAGTTGTTTATTCCCCACATCTCCTTTTTATTGTTAGAGGCGGGTGTTTGCTTGCTAACACAACAGCATCCAGAGTGCATGCACAACGAGCTGCTGTGATCTCCGTAAACAATCATCACAGACATTCCCTATCTGCACCAACCCCCCCACCCCCCTCTTCACCCAGCGTCCTGCTCTCGCTCTGTCAACGCAACAAACTCTGCCAGCCACCGTCGTCTCCCGGGTGCATTTAACAGCAGAGAGCCACCAAACTCGTGTGTGAATGTGAATCAGCAGCCGGTCTTGAACAGCAACGAGGAATATGCAGATTCAGAACCATGGTGATGGTATAGCCCAGGGGTTGATGGGACCTGCTGAGGAAAGGCTGTGAACAGTAAACATTTCACCTGTAGTGAAAACAACTGCAGCTTGTGAAGCAGAGATGAGTTAGCACACAGTGATGCTAGCAGCTAGGGGCTATAGCATGCTGTCTGCTTATTTAGCGTTAACGTTACACTAAGTTAATCATTATCTTTATAAAAAAGCATGCTAACTAGCATCTCCTACAACAGCTTAGTCAGCAGAAGTGTTTTAGCTTTTAGTGACAGTAACAGCTGCACAGGTTACAATTAAATCAAAGTCCTAAAAAAACAAAAGTAACTGATAAATCCAAACACCTGATTGTTTTTCTACACGTGCACACGGTGAAGCGATGAACTGGCTGCAGCTGGTGACCATTCATTTCTTTCCTGCATTCACTGTAAGGGAGGAAGAATGAATCTCTACAACGTACAGGTATTTTTATACAGTTTATACGGGCTAACTTTACTGTGTTATTGTTTAAAGCCAAGCTTGACATTCCCATCTCCTCTGACACAATTCCCACCCAAACACCCAAAAATAAGACTGAGAAAATCTCCAGAGACAGCTTCATTTTGACCGTTTACTCAAGCATCCAAATGACAAAACATACTTTTCCACTTGTTACAGAGAACATCAAAGAAAACAAAAGAGGGACGCCAAAAAATTCCCCATCTTGACTGGCTGGGACTTTCGTACTCCGGAACTTTGTGGCACTGCTCGTTTTCGTAGACCCACCCACATTATCAAAAGATTAACATTGAGTTGAAGACCAACCTTTACATTTCCATCAGTGAATTGTTTAAACCATGAATCCTACTACAGAGAATAATTATTAGTATTAAAGAACAGTCACAGTAGGCTCTTACATTACCAATCCCAATTACTGATCTCAAAACCAAACTGAAACACAGCTCCTAAATTAAATTGACCAAACTACTGTTAACAAGTTTTATAATGTCCGAAACAAATCTTTGACCTTTGTAAATATGTACACATCTGTAAATTACACAGGGTGACAAAGCTCATTGGTCTTAGTCTTCACTTTAACAAATCCTGTCAGGAAATGTCTCCTTTACCTTTACAAGAGGCCATGAGTTTCTGGGTGAGATGTCATCAGCACAAGCACCATCTTACTCCGGTGATCTTCTCAGTCCCTACACCGCTAGCAGGACCCTGGGGCCAAGTGATCAAAGCCTACTGGTTGTGCCACACCAGACTAAAAACCAAAGGAGACCGATCATCTGCTGCTGTGGCCCCCAGACTCTGGACCTCTCTCCCCCTGAGCCTGAGATCAGTGGACTCAGTGGTCTCCTTTAAACTCACCTGTTCAGGCTTTGGTGGGACCTCCTCTTCATCCTCTCCTTCCTGACAAATAGATTTAATTTAAAGACTAAAGGTGCTCGAGCCTTCTCAGCAATTGCTCCTGTCCTGGAACAGTCTACCCCTAGATATGAAGACAGCTGATTCATCCTGTTTAAAGTAAAAATGCAGTTTAGCGATGACCTCGTGGTCTCAGGCTTTCTTTTTGTTTTTAATATTTTAAATCTACTTCATGAGCATAATAGATGTTTTAAGTTTTGTAATGTATACTTTGCATTTCGTCCTGGTTGTCTGTGACTGTAACTTTTGTAATGTTCAGTTAGCTTTTATGATATAATGCTTTTATATTTCCTGCTATACGTTCAGCACAAAGGCTGTCGTCTTTCATATGTGCCATACAAATAAACCTTGACTTGACTTCCTCACTAGCTGCTCTTCATGCTGCTGTTTCTGTCAGTTCTGGATTTTTTTTAGTTATTTTTTTTATTTGATGCTGTTTACAGCATCCTCACTGCTGTGTTTGCACCCCAGAGCAGCTGTGGCTAACGTGGAACTCATCACCAGCATGTGAATGGATGAATGAACGATGTGTAGTAGTAGTATTGTTATTATTACACTCACAGGACAATGTTAACAAGGGGAAGGTTAGTTGCTGGTGTAGAGGAAGCTCTTTGATCGAGCTGATTGTTCAAGAGTGTCTTGGAGATGGACGAGGATGTCCCTTTTCTGGTGGCAGTGACTTGGTGACTCCACCATCATGGAACAGACAAGAAAAGAGTCTGGGTGTCTTGACTGTGGTATCCAAACCGTTGGAGGACCTGAGTGACTGAGTCATGATGTCAGGCTTTGCAAGAGGATGGGAGCGAATCCATTCAGGTCTTGGTCGGCGAACGTCTGTCACTGGAACTGGCTGCAGGAAGCTAAACGTAGCCAGTAAAATTCAACAAACAGAGGAGTGATGTGTGCTCCGTCAGGCTGACAGCTGATCTTTTGTACGACAGAGGCAACTTAATCTTTAGTGGTCGGCTGTCAGCCACAACAGCAAAGGTTTGAGTTGCATTTGACGGTGCAGAGAGAGCGGTTGAGTTTGGACTGGAGGGTGTGCTGCATGGCTGCTTTAAGTGGAGAGACGAACAGTTCAGTTTTAGCGAGGTTGGTGGGCTTTCAGCCATCTCCATATATCATGGAGGTCAGGTGGGAAGGTCTGAGAGAGCCGCTTCTCATCTCATGGTGTGTGTTGAGCTGATGTACTGCATATTACAGGTCCCAGTACTGAGCGTTGGTGGGCTCTGTGGCAAGACGATGTACAGCTGAAGTGTGACCACACCAGGATACACTGAAAACATGGGAATGTATGAGTGAACGGATGAATGATTCACTAGAGTGTAAAGCCCTTTGGAGTCCTCTGACTCAGAACGCTGCTGGTGGTTATTTATCATTCATCATCAGTGAGGGACGGTTTAAAGCACTACTCTTCCTGCTGTTCCCACAAAAGGTGCTGTAGTTAGTTAGTTAGTTAGTTAGTTAGTTAGTTAGTTAGTTAGTTAGTTAGTTAGTTAGAGTAGATGAATCTCAGTGAGTTCCCCCTGAATCAGTCCATTAACCGAAACAGTTTGAATAGGGAGTCACTGGCAATGCACGGGTCGTCGCATGTCACTCAAGAACCCCCCTCCAGTTGCTGGGTCGTATCAATGAAGAGTAAAAGAGCAGAGTAGAAAAAAATGAAAGGACAGAATAAAGAAAAAATGAGAAGAAGAACAGAATAGAGAAAAAGAGTAAAAGAGGAGAAAACCAGGGTGGAACAAGAACTGGTAGAGACCAGGTAACAGATGTGGTGTCGTGGTCTTACGCTCAACCACATCCGAGCCGGACTAGGCTTAACCTGGCTCCCCCAATTCCCACTCCTAAGTGTGGGAGAGGGAATGGGAGAGGACAAGAGGTGAAACAGGGAACAGCATACTTTGTAGTGTGGTAATCAACTCCACTTTCAAGTTCAGGCCTATGCATACTTTAGCTCTAATTTAAATGGGTTATCTTTACCATGGCTCTAACGGTCCAAAGAATAATCATATGGCCATGATGTAATAGAATGTTTGTATCCGTTATTATTCAACATGATATTAAAGCATAGAATATTATTTGACCGCGCATATCTTTGTAACAATGGACGTATGCTCCTTAGTTAGTTAGTTAGTTAGTTAGTTAGTTAGTTAGTTAGTTAGTTAGTTAGTGTTGGTATAATTGGATTTTTAGTAATACTTAATAGAAAGAAGACTAATAAAGGCTTGTAAATGAATGATCTTCTGCTTCTGAACATATAGTAACTGCAAAGCACTAAAGTAGCTGGTTGTGTGAACCCTGAAGAGAAAAGCAAATGAGAAGAGCTCATGATAGAAGCCAGCCAGATAAGCAGCGATGTGCCCAGACAGGAAGGTGTTGTCTTCAGCAGAACTCTGCATGCTGCACTAACTGCTTGTGTCACATCTCCTCAGCAAACACAGACGGGTTGACAGGAGGGTAAAAGAAAAGGAGGGAGATGGATTAATGGGTGGACAGTGGCAGAGAGCTGGTGTATGAGCCCAGAGCCACATGCTCAATGCTAACTGCTTTACTTGGTTCCCTGGAAGAGGTTTCTGGAGAACCAAGGACAGCTCCCCTGATCTCAATGGGCTCGCTGGGGAGCGACACATTTAGATAGTCTCTTTCTCTTCCTCGCTCCCATTTTCTTTTCTCACACACGCACTCGGTCTCATCGGGGAGCCCGCATTTAGCTCGCCTCTTCTGCCAGTCCCTCTATTCAGACTCTCAGAGGAATGTCAAATTTATAGTCATCTTGCCCTCCTTCACTGTCTTTCGTGCTGCGTCTCAAAGCTCCATGTCCCTGCAGTTTCTCTCCAGTGAGGCCACATTTAGAGCCGGCACCGTAGGGGAACGCCATGGCCTTTAGCTGCTATTCAATTAAGCCCTGGTTGGATCACACACACACACACACACACACACACACACACACACACACACACACACACACACACACACACACACACACACACACACACACACACACACACACACACACACACACACAAACACACACACACACACACACACACACACACACACACACACACACACAAACACACACAACCACACACACACACACACACACACACACACACACACACACACACACACACACACACACACACACACACACACACACACACACACACACACACCGTGTTGTTGCTAGATGGTTAGTCTCGATGGGAAAACACAATTGTATTTTTGGACTGACTTCAATTTATAATCTAATCAGATTTTTGTTGGGGGGGGGGGGGGGGGGGTATTTTTTCTACTCTTGGCTTCACAGAGCCGACAGATCGAGTCAAACACAGGGGCGTGGTGACATTGTGAAGCAACATGGTTCATGAGGTAATGGATACAAACCTGAACAGAAACCAGGAATATCTTCAGCTCAGGTGAGCTGGATTGCTTGTCTGCATTGGACCTTATCAAGCTACAAATATTTACTATCTTACTGATTTTAGACTCCCACAGAACTGATGAGCTGAGAGATCCAACAAGCCGAGACCAAAAGGTATCAAAGTCGTCCCCCACACGAAAATGCCATTCATGTAATGCCATTCCACACATCAGGACTCAATTCCAGGCCTTGAGGGCCAGGCATCCAGCACATTTTGGTTTTAACCCTGATCACACACCTGATTTCAATCAGTAGGTGATTAACAGGCTTCTGCAGAGCCTGATGAGCTGCTGAAGGTTGTCTTGTTCCTGAGTGAGGGAAAAATGGAGCGTGATCAACAAGTGGATTGGTGCTGCATCTGCAGTGATGCGGGCGTTGTACCAATCTGTCGTGGTGAAGAGAGAGCGGAGTCAGAAGACAAAGCTTCCGATTTACCGGTTGATCTACGTTCCTACCCTCACCTATGGTCACGAGCTTTGGGTAATGACTGAAAGAACGAGATCGTGGATACCAGTGGCCGAAATGAGTTTTCTCTGCAGGGTGGCTGGACTCTCCTTTAGAGATCCAGGAGGGGCTCAGAGTACATCCGCTACTCTTCCACATCAAGAGGAGCTAGTTGAGGTGGCTCGGGCATCTGGTCAGGATGCCTCCCTGGTGAGGTTTTCTGGGCACATCCAACTGGGAGGAGACCTAAGAGAAGACCCAGGACATGCTGGAGGGACTATGTCTCTCAGCTGGACAGGGAACACCTTGGGATTCCCCTGGAAGAGCTAGCCCAAGTAGCTGGAGAGAGGGAAGTCTGGGCGTCTCGGCTTAAGCCTGGTTTATGCTTCTCCGTCAGCTCCACAAGGGACAGACACGCACGGACTGACGGAAGCGTTTTGCTCTCATACTTCTCCGTCTCCTGGGGAGTGTTGCAAAGCAATTGCCCGACAGGACAACAGAGGGCGTAGCGCTGTTCTGTGGTATCCTGTCATGTATCGGTCCAAGATAGTGTGTTAATATTATGTTTTTTGTGCATATAAGAGACTTTTCACACGGACAAATTTGTCTCTCATCCTCCTCCACCTCTTCATGCGCTCCCCACCTCTAAACCCACGTTTCCTGTCATTTCCGTCCACAAATAAAACGCTTGCTGCGCATCTTTTCACTCCTCCAGTCACGGGGGAATTAAACGTTCATGTTTTTAGAGTTTTTTCGCGAGGTATTCTTCAAGCTTCTCCGTGTCTGCCGCTAGTTAACCTCGGCTCTCTTTATGTTTTTGAGGGCGCAATGGCGGCGCTGTAAACAACAGCGGCGTCCTGACCAATCACAAGCTTGCGTTGTCCTTCTCGACTGACGGATGTTTAGAAAAGAGAGCTCGACTCCGTCCGTCCTTGTGGAGCTCTCCAGCAGGCCCGCAAGGACGGATAATGGTGTCGCGTGTCTCCGCACTGACGCAGACGGAGAAGCATGAATCAGGCTTTCGGCTGCTGCCCCCGTGACCCGACTCTGTATAAGCGGCTGAAAATGAATGGATGGATGGTTTAGTCATATGCACCTTCCCACAACAGAACACACAATTCTGGGCTGACATGCTCTTTTCCGCACACTTGGTAAATTGGGCTCCACCCAAAAAAATAAATCACCAGCCGTCACTGATATCATTGCTACTTCCCCTCCAGTTAACCTCTAACACCAAAGCTGTTACACCGCCAAAGGAAAATAGAAAAAGACACAAAGTAACTCTGTACACAGCAAACCAAGAAATGTTGTGTTTACAGAAAAATGCATAAAAATGTACAAATATGTATAACAGTGTTAAAAGATATCCACACAGGTGTGGTGTGTCAGTGATTCTGGTGAAGAAAACTACAACCAAGCTGCAAAAGGAACAACAGGTGATGCATTAATAACTAATAACTAAACAGCTGTAGAGTCTGACAGCTACTGGGGAGAATGGGCTCCTTCTGGGTGTGGGGAGGTGTTATCCATGATGGGTGTCAGCTTAGACAACATCCTCTCCACCCCAGCCTGCTGGCTGGACTCCACCCGTCTCGATTCCAGCTGTGACGGAGGGTCGTACGAGGAGTTTCGTTGATACGTGGGAAAAGTCTTCAAACTCCAGAAGACGTCTTTTGGCCACCCTGAAACTTCTCACTGGAGTGGATGAAAATGGCCGAGATAACGAAGGTCCATTTGTGTCAACAGCCACGCTCCGACGTGTCCCAGTTGTCCAAAAGTTGCTTGTTAATATGCTTCATCTAAATACATAGAATCATTTAAGACCAGAGGTGTCAAACGTTCATGCAGCATCTGTCCAAAACAATAAATTAATGTGGCTTTTAGTGGACATATTTAAAATTTATACCACAGTTCACAGAGTCAGGCCACAGGTTGCTTTTAAGGTTTAACATATATGTATAGAAATAAACAACTAGGAGTGTCTGTGTGGCAGGATACATCCACCGTCTGTCTCTGCTGAGACTCTGCAGTCACAGTAAAACACATGGAAAATGTAATCCGATTACAATGAAAGCTGGACATTATGCTTAACACAGAAACTGTAAGTTTAAATAACTCCGAGGTTGTGACAGACCACTAGAAAGTGTCACTAGCTGCACATCAGTTACAGGAAGCAGGCTAGAGTGACTGCATCTGTTTTAGTTACTCATGTTTAATAGAGTAACCCTCCTCTGTGTCACCCTGGATTCTCCACAGTGTTAACTAGTGTTAATCCACTTTTCAACACTAGTTTAATGTTGGTTTGTAAGAAAGGGCTGTAACGGCTGGTCTGTCCCAACTTCTGCTGAAGCTTCAGCAGCCTGCGGTGTTCTCACTGTGACTAGCGGTCTCCCCCGGCAGCTCCGTCTCAGCTCTGGAGACTTCTACCTTCTACTTCAGTTTTATATTTATTTTGCAAACAACATCGCAGTGTAAACTAATCCTGGTCCCACAGCTCCAATATAAATTAGAATGTAATTAAATTAAAAAGGTCTTTTACGGCGCGGTTGTTTAGAACAGGCCGACGGAGTGACACAGATGCAGCTATCAGCTGATCGATGCTAAAAAAAGCTACAAGACTGATCACAGAGTTGCTGAACACAAAAGTGGTTAAAAATAAAATAAAACCAGAGTTTATCTGAAGTAGTCCACAGGAGAGTGTTTATCAGATTATCAGACGCGGGTGTGTCTGGTTTTAAATGGCCGATAGAGATGTGCGAGACATGAACGAATCGTTCAATACTCGAGAATCACTTTACTGACTCGCGAATCATGATTCACAACCCCAACGGACTCATTAACTGACTCGTGCCTGTTAATGTTAGCAAACTACTTTCATTAGTAGAAATGATTCTGACTCATCATTAACAGGCTCAAAATAAGTTTTGATAAAAGGACGAACAACTAAGTCCTTCAGGGGTACTTCTGAGTAAAAAAATGATCATGAAATACGTATGTGGAGTTACCAGGTAGGTAGGTTTTAACGTTGCAAATCTGCAACGCCCGCCTCCAGAGGGTTCAAATAGTTCCAACAAACAACAGCGAGTTTGTTAACAAAATAATTTCTTACCTGTTCTGGCTGGAAGCTCATTAGTTCACTGTAGCATCGCTTTGCTAACAGCACGTTTGGGCCAGTCACCCCCTCCCTTCCTGTGAGCTAGCTAGAGCCGCTAGCCTAGCGGAGGGGGCGGAGCTCATACTCATAAGGTGGTGACGAGCAGGTTGGAGGAGGAAGGGCTCCACATTATGACGCTTTAATCAGGGGCAGCGTTAGGCCCGGCTACTTGGGCTGAAGCCTTGGATGTTTTATGAAAAGCCCCGGATCTAAATCACGGAAGTAACATGCAGTACCAAAGTCCACCAGAGAGGGAGCAGCTGGCAGTAGTTTGTATACAGCCTGCCTGAGCCTCCACCACTGAAGAAGAAGCCCTTCAGCAGCCGGCTTCTTCTACACTCTCTGCCTGAAACGCATGAGTGAAGATGGACATAAGGACGTTTTTTAGACCAAAAAGTACCGCGACAGAACCCCAGCTTTGATGAGACTGGTGCTGACTCAGGTTTGTGAGTCTTATTTGAAAATATTTGTTGTGCTGCTGGTTTGCCTAAAGTTAGCTTACTATCAGGTAAAGTGGTTGGAGAAAGAAAGGGAATATTTACTATCATCTCACACTAAACACTAACAGGAACAATACTCTGCCCTGAAAATGCTTAATATGTAGCTTCAGATTAAAAATTATGTGGTACAAGACAAATATATATGATGTTGACTAGTGCGTGTCACGTGTGTGTGTGCGCGTGCGCATGTACTCGCGTGTGTTAAGCCCCGGATCTTCTTCAGTCCTAAATCCGCTCCTGGTTTTAAGAGGTTTCTCAGAAAAGGAGTTTTTCCTCTCACAGTTTTAAACTTTCTCATTTAGATAAAAAGTAGGTCACATACGACTTCGAACTGCACTTGACCAGCCAGGCTTTCTTTTTTCAACAACAACAGGAAACTGTTGGTTTAGAGTCCTTTAAGCAAAGCTGTTTCTGTTGAAGGATTTTTACCCAAACCAGACTGGAATTTATCAAAACTGTTGTGTAGTTCCAGAAAAGTAATCAGTTCATCTGCCACAAACTTTTCCAGTATTTTAGAGATAAAGGGTCATTTAGAAATGGGTCTGTGGTTTTTAGGCTGAGATGAGACCAAACTTGTTTTTACAGTACAAGGATGGGTTCAACAACTGCATGTTTGAAAACAGATGGTACAGAGCCAGATTGTAGGGATAAATTAATCAAATCTACAATGCATGGGCCAGTTTGGTGCAACATCTTAATGAACAAGGTGGAAGGATAATATCAAAAGAACATGAGGTTGGTTTCATGTTTCTGAGTGAGGCAGATGTCCAGGAAACCTACAGGAGTAAAGACAGACCATGGTTGTGAGGAAGGTGGTTGGATGGGAGTAGGAACTAGATGGGGGGTGATGTTTCTGATTTTATCCTCAAACAATGCTTGAACGTTGTGACAGTCAGACCTTGAGTAAACTGGTGTATGAGGGGCGTGAGGTGAAACTATCTGGTTTATTGCGCCAAACAGGACTTTATGGTTGTGTGGAGACTCGGGCGTGTGGGACATCACAGCTCCGGAGTGTCTGACACTGACATGAACATGATTGGTTAGAAGAAGAATGATGTGTTTGGAGACAGAATGAATTCAGCACCAGCACCCTGAACAGTGTGTTTATTCATATTTACCCAAAACATAAATCTGAGTCTACATGTTGGCCCTCCAGCAGAGACGTGACTCAGACATGGGACGGAGGCTAAGAGTGTTCTGGTGCAGAGCTTACAAAAGATTACTGCTGACAAGTAAGCAGCTCCACTAGTTTATATTTGTGGCTTGAATAAAAACAGACATGTGGTCAGCAGAGATTCTGCTTACCTGAACACAGCAGTAAGGACAGCCAGGGGCTGAGGGTCAGCTCTCTGGACAGCAGCAGGACAAAAAACCCACAAAGTGCACTTTTAAAAGTGATGTATAAAATCATCACAAGCTTCATCAACAGACGACCATTGTTTCTATAATCTAGGCTGCAGAGCTATTCCGAGGTCTGATGACTCAGCAGTTCATGAGCGTGAGCTGTTTATTAGGAGCATATTCACACTGTGTTCCAATAGTTTACCTCCAACATCCGAATGCAGTTTAGTGCAGGACGTGGGGAACTGTTAGCAGGAACTCACCAAAGTGGTGAGAAAAACCTAAAACATCAGCAGGAAGCACTAGTGGCTTTAATGAGAGGTCAGAGGTCAGAGACCATCACTGCTCAGCTGACCGGTCCTCAGTGGGCTACAACATCAGGTCTACCAACACAGTGTGGGATTGTTGCACAGGATGCTCTAGCTGCTGATCGACCTCCGTGGTGTTGGAAAGGTCACCTGGCTGTTAGCTGCTGGAAAATGCTGCTTTTAGTGCAGGCTCAGCTCCACTCTACTGGCTCAGATGTTTCTTTTTTTACTTCACTGAAAAAGAGGCTCGGGGGGCACCAGACCAATGACCTGTGCACCACACAGTGCTGTAGGATATAGTGGAGATGCGGAAACTCCAGCTGTCAGGAAAAAGCTGTAGGCAGCTAGGCGAAGGACAACAGCAGGGTGTGGGTGCCTCCGAAACCTCAGCCAATCAGTGGTCTTCTTTTTTTGAACAAGGTCTATTTAAAGTTTTTTTTACATAAAGGGAGCCTAAGCCACGCCCATCTACTTCTGCATCACGGGTCCCCAGAAGTACAGACAAATGCAAGTCAACGGGGCTAAAAACTCTATTTTCTAATTCCATTTGTTATGTTCCATGGTTTTCACACATGATGTCCGTGAATTTTAAATATGCATTTTGATACTAAGAAAGCGCCTATTTTGAATGGGGGGAAGCTTTATTTTAGGTTTTGTGTGAAAATTAGTCCAGGACTACAAATGTGCTTCACGAAAGTGATGTCATCGACCCAGACACGGAGAAAAACAGGGAAACGGGCTGTAAGTTCAGCAGACTTCAAATCATTCCTTCAGGAGGAAAGAACCGCCCTAGATCTGGTCATGTGGTGAGTAGCAGCTACGCTAGGGGAGAGGAGATTGTGTGGTGACGTCACATATGCAACATGCCGATCTCTGGCGTGGTCAAAACACCCATCATTAGTTTTCATTTAAAAGGCAGTACAACCTATGTGCAACCCAGGGTCTAAGGCAAAGATTAGATCAATTCTTTTAGCCCCGTTCAGGGACCCATGAGCCGACTGGAGAGGGAGGAGACTTAGGCTCCCTATACAACAGAAAGGAAAAGATAGCTTGTAACAAAAATTTGCACGCAAACTCAGAAAGACAAACACCAAACCCAAGGATGCATTTACAAAAGAAGGAAAATAAACAATAACAAAGATGATCAAAAGGAACACAATCAAAATATAAAAGGGACCACACAATATTCCGTTTCTCCACCATGGCTGATTTTGTCCAGATGAGACCACCTTTAACTGACCCGGTCTCACATGCTGGAGAATGGATCTATTCACCCAGACAATGAGGCTTTTAGCAAATAAAGAGCAGAAGGAAATCATTTCCAACCGGCATGTGTCCAGGGTAGTATCCACCGTGACCCCTCCAACAAAGTGTCTTCATGCAGAGTGGTCCCACAAATCTTGGAGAGAGCCTCTAAACTGGACCTCCAATATCCCTGCATTGTCAGGCAGTTTCAGAACACATGAAGATGCATAGCAGGGGACCGTCTGCAACGTCCACATGTCTGGGGTAGTCTGCGTTTGGACCGATGCAGACGGTGCACCATTTTGAACTGGATGACAGTGTGCCTCACACAGATCGAGGACTTCAGAATGTTCCACAGGACCTTGGGCCAGACCGCCTCCGACAGTTCAACACCCAGGTCCAGCTCCCATTTCTGTTTTATAACTTCCAGACTGGTCTGATGGTGAAAAGTCTGCTTAGAACTTTCCTACAAATGGTCCAACAGTCCAAGATCTCATCGAGAAGAGTCCGAGACAGGCCCAGGGGGAGTCAGAGGTAGATTAGAGTGTCTCAGACCTAAACAACTGTGGTCTGTGGATATGAAACGTCCCTCAGCTGTTCAAAGGAGACAAATGTTCCATCAGCAGATCGGTCATAGAGTGATTGGCAGACCATGACGCAGCCCACTTGGAACCGCAGTTGGTTCTGGAAAAAGGAGTAGCAACCACAAACCTGGTACTAGAGGAAAGACCAGAGCCAGGAGTGTGTTAGTGTTAATTTTGTTGACAAAATCGTTGTTTATTTTGGTTTTATTGAACGTTAGAAGATGGATTCTTTGCACGATAGTTGGATATGTTATCTCTGACGTGTTGAACAGACTGTAGTCAGTATCTAAGTCATGCTTCTACATTTAGCCTTTGCTCAGTCACACAGAGAATTTCCTGGATGGTGGGAAAAGGGGAAACGTTCCAGCATCAGAACCCATCAGGAGGACAGTGACCTTTGTGTTGGTGCATTTCTGTTCATTCAT
This sequence comes from Nothobranchius furzeri, assembly GCF_043380555.1. Taxonomy (NCBI): domain Eukaryota; kingdom Metazoa; phylum Chordata; class Actinopteri; order Cyprinodontiformes; family Nothobranchiidae; genus Nothobranchius; species Nothobranchius furzeri. The sequence continues at coordinate 104,617,661 of NC_091741.1, read as the reverse complement.
CCGTGTTCTGCTGTACGTGTCAGTCTGTGTTTGTGCGTGAGCTCCTACATGTGTGTGACATTTGGTTCAGACAGGCTTGGATCGCTCCGTCTACAACAGGGACAAGCTCTCTGGTGTCGCTTTGCTCACCTACTTTCATGTTTGACTGTCAAACTTTGGACAGGGATCATGAAACAAAGGTACATTTGTAGAAGAACCTAAAGCGGACTGGGTTTGGGTAATACCTTCTCTCTGAGTTTATCAGAGTGTTTACATTTACTAGTGTTTACAGCTGAACTCACCTGTAGCTTATCCACTCACTCTGCAAACACCCTGAGTAGCACTGGTAAGAGTCATGGAAACACTTGCTGCACGGCGCTAACACACAGATATCAGACTCGTTGTGAACATTTGCTTTTTTAAGTGTCTGGATTGTTTGGACAAAGACTAGTCCTCATCTTAAACACTCACTCACCATCAGTGGCGGGCGGTGCGTTCCACCCCTGGGCCTTCAGTGATTTCCTATTCAGTCCAATCTAAATTAATACACCTTAAAATACCATCAATAGGACATCACAGCTGGAGAAACCTCTCTCTCTCTCTCTCTCTCTCACACACACACACACACACACACACACACACACACACACACACACACACACACACACACACACACACACACACACACACACACACACACACACCAGTGGCTGGTCAAGACACATAATTTCCAGAGTCTTTAAAATCAAACTCGCATTCCCAGTTGAGAGTAGGAAGCTGACCACGGATACCGTCAAATCTCAGAAATGAAAGACGGGTTCAAGAGATGAGACAATAAAATAAATAAGTAAAGCAAACACATTATTTGCATTTGTTTTGGGGAAAATTGTACCGCGAACATGTTGGCGCAGCTGCACACACCACGTTATACACAATATAAATTGCATAGAAACAGAACACAGAATAATTTCATTTTGCCATTTTATTTCGTTACCGTTTATTGATTATTAACAAAATAAAATGACAAAACATTAAAAAAATACTAATAAAATGTTTCTACTCACCAACATAAATGTCCAGCATGGATCTCCTCCTCTCCTGCTCATTAAAAAATAAAATCCATCCTTCTTTCTTTCCTCAGGAAAACCTCAATGGCTCTGTACAGTTTATCTGTGCGCTTCAGGTCCATGAGTGGATCCTTTTCTATGGACTTGGAGGCTAATGCTGAAAGACGTTTCTGTCCGGTCGTGTTTCTGGCGTACGTTTTAACGCACTTTAAATCCATCTGATGCGAGCAACAGGCATTCCCAGCAGAATAACCTGCAGCGGTTCTCTGAAGCTGTTAGCCATGGGTACCGTTCATAGTTGCTTGCCTGAAAATGACGAACAAATCCTTTCCCCTGCTGGGACAAGCCAGCTAGCATTGGAGTCGGACGACCTGTTCTCACAAGATCCATTTTTCTTGAAAGGTCCGTCTTGAAAATGGTGTGGCAAGTAAATCTGCCACCAAGTCTGTCTCTTCTCCTCTTTCAGCCATCATGTGTTCAAAAACACACCGATAGCTGCCTATAGATACAAATCTCAGTGTTTAGTTTTGATATTTTGCTTCATGCCGCTAGAAAAGTTCTAACTACTGCTTATCCAATCACAGGATAGGTTCATGTCAACTTTTGCGTGAGGCCAGCTAGCTGGCCCGGGCCAAGCTGACTCGTGAGCTGATTGGCTATCGCAACTGGCTCGTCTCTGTTCACTTACAGCGGACAGTGGGCTTCTCGATTGATTCTGAAGGCCTAGAGCAGACTTAATCTGCCTGAAAACACAAGCTAGCTTAAATCTGATTGGATAACACCCAGCCTTGGTATTTTAACACTGGAAGCAGCGCAGCCAAGTGGTTATAATAGGATATAAAGAAAATAGACCAGTAAACATTTTTTTTATTTAAAAATAATTACCAAAGAAAAAAAAAATACATTTACGCTTTTGAGTATGTTTAGGCCAGCAGAGAAGGCTTTGCTGGCCCTGACTGCCCACCACTGCTCACCATACCACTTGTCCTCTCCAGGGTCGTGGTGACCTGGTGTCCAGGGCCAGATTACGATGGTAAGGGCCCCTGGACGCAAGAGTGCATGAATGATTAGTGCTCTCCATACTTGAGGAGATGCTGAAACGAGTGTGAGAGAGGCGCACAGACATGGAAAAATTGGTGGAGTAACTCCATATGTGAAAAAAGGCTTTAAATTGGTCACCTTTGATCTTCAGTGGTAGTGACTTGTATAACATAGGAGCTGTCATTAAAAAAGCTCTGTCACCTCCAGGTTTGTGTTTTGTTCTAATTCCCCGCAGCCTCAGGGACGAAGAGGGGGAATGAACCTCCTAAAGGGTGTGGGTCGAGACTAGGAAAAGATTTACAAACCAATTCAATCGCTTTATCACTATAATGAACAAGCGCCCAGATCAATGAGGCTAGAACTAGGGTTCTGTGTTCTTTCCTTGTCCTACTTGAAGAAAGGTGTGTAGTTGCATTCTGAACCATTTAGGAGGCACACAGACCTGGGTATCATCGGCATAAAAACTGACATAAGTTGGAAACAAATACAAAGAAGATAGCATGGGACCAAGAACTGATCCCTGAGGAACCCCACATGAGAGAGGAGATAGGAATAATGTTAAGCTTTCAGAGTGACACAAAACAAAACACAAATGTTTTGTTTGCCAGGACATGAACTAATCCAAGGCAGAGACTTGAATATCAATGAACTGTTCTAGATGAAGATTATGGTCCACAGTGTCAAATGCAACAGTTAAATCTCATAAAAGCTTGTCTATGAAACTCTGAGTGTTGCTGACTCTGTACTATTGACTGGCTTAAAGTCTGAAGCATAAAAACGTGTAATTTACTTAAAACTCAGTAATAGCAAATGACAACTTTGTCTAGTAGAAAGAAAAGGGAGTTTGGAGACAGGTTTACATCTATGTGGGGCTTTGAGAGCATCACAGCCACACCAGAGAAGAGGCTACTGATAATTATAGTAAGCACCCACAGGCCCACAGTAGAAACATGTACTGTACCTTTAAACCGCTGAGGGGACACTGGATCAGAGGGTGAACCAGAGGCTTTTAGGGGTTCCACAACACGACTTGTTTATAATCAGAGGTTCAAACTGATGAAGAACTGCAGAGAGAGACCAGGAACAACTGGAGACAGCAAAAGCAGTGTCTGAACTAAACAGACAAGAAGGATTCCCATGATCCGGGGAAGGTTCGTCATCGCCAGAGAAAACCAGGCCTCTTCTCACAGAACACCACTATCAGTGTCAGACTGATGAGACAGACAGACTCAAGGATCTTGCCACATGAGACTGGTTAGACCCATTTCGCAGGGCCAGCATGGGGGCTAACAGAAACTTTGGACACAAATTGAAACCAGAGACACGACAGGAAATGAGAGAGCTTCTGTCATCCAACTTCTCTAGGCAGATGTCTGATCCAGAGACCCGACTGAACCTAGAACCTCAACACGCCCGAGATGACATGAGAACACAAGCACAACACATCTCTCCTGAACCACAGCACCTACAAATAGGAGGACTGGTCCAGCCACAGAGGAGCTTCCACCTCTACCCTTTAAAGGCAGACTAACCAGTCTGCCTCTAGTGCTCCACAGCTTCCACTGGAAGTCCAGAACCACAGAACAGCTCCTCCCCAAGGACCGAAAGCTGACGAGCCAATCCTCAAACAAACCCAAATCCTCTACAGCCTGGAAACCGGAGGACAATCCTCACAGACCACAGGTCCCAAATCCTCAATGCTACATGCTTCTTACTCCTCCAGCCTCCTCATTCTCACCTCCACAGCAGAGGGAACACAGGCCCAGATCTTCTACAGCTATAAGGCCTGATGAGAGCTTTGAAGGACTACAGGCTTATGAAACATCACCTTATGTTCCACTTTTAAACTGATGTTTTTGGAAATAGAAAGGTCTATAATCTGGAGGTAATGGTTTACTTTTGAAGGGAGCAATAATTCCACCCGTCACCACGTACTCACTTGATTGGGAAGGTTGAGGATTAAAGGTTATGAAGCTCTAACCCTAAACCTTAGCTCAGTTAGCTTGTAGCTGTGGGTCACCTTGTGTTATGCAGAGCCACTGCAACAGTCGACTCGTTCTTGTGACAGCCAATTAAACCTAGCCTGTAGTGCCGGTGAACTCAGTGTGACTGACAGCTCTGGTGTTATTCATTACAAGGTCACCCAGGGTCAGGGAATGCCCCACTGTGGAAACTTAGCCAGTAAAACACAGTCTTCGAGGTCCACAGGCCTGACTCATTTTGTCATTAAAACAACATGGCTGCTGGCAGCAGGAAGTCAAGGGAGGGTGACTAGTCTTCGAACGTTCCTGTTAACTCGGTGTGAACTCGCTCAAGTTCTGGGGGCCTCATTATTCATACGCTGGGCCCTTCAGCACCAGGGTGCTGGTGCTTCACACACTCACAGCATACATTCTGATCCACACACACACTCACACACACTCACACACACACACACACACACACACACACACACACACACACACACACACACACACACACACACACACACACACACACACACACACACACACACACACACACCAGCATTTACGCAGGTGTTCACTCACAGCTTGTGATTCATTCACACACGTGGACTGTATGAATGTGGGCAAAACTAGAAACAAAAAACTGCTACACACACACACACACACACACGTGCACACACACACACACACACACACACACACGTGCACACACACACACACACACACACGTGCACACACACACACACACACACACACACACACATGCCTCACTAGAACAGTGTAGTATTGAATATTGTAGTAATCTAGTAACTATGGAACGATCCACTCAGTAAGTACTAGTAGATAGATGTAATACACCCGCTGTTATAGCTCGTTTATCTTCATGTTAATGGTTCTTTAATGGATTTATCACCATCTGCTGTTATGAAATACAAGAATACACCCTTAAATACCCCAAAGGTAGCATCGTAGAGCCGTTCCACCGGTACTGGGACACTTCCAGAACCTCCTCCTGACTCAGGTTAGAGGCTGGCCGGAAAGATGAGGAAGATCAGAAGGAACGTCTCCAGAAGTCGATCAGTCTGCAGGTCAAACCCGAAGGGGAAGAAGATGATGACCTAGAATCTCACAAGCAGGCAACAAAGGAGGAAGAGGAAAAACCCATAAAAGCTCTAGACAACAGGCGCACAGCCAGTGATCCGTCTGACCGTAGCATTAATGAATTATTAGACAAATGAGTGAATGTCTGATAAAAAAATGAGAGTTTGAGTTTAAGACCAGTCTGTTCCTTAACTCCCTGTGTGGGCCTGCTGCTCAGCAGCAGATCAGGAGACATGTGGACTTTGACAGAATGCTTGTGTACCTTCTCAGCAACAGCATCCACAGGAAGAGGTGGTGGGAGTGATGGATCAAATCTGTCGCTACAGCGTTGGTTGTAAACGACCAGAACAGATGGCAGGAAGGCACACACGATTTTCTTCCACTGCTGAGATTTAACAACTCCTCAGCTGCTAGAGGCTGACCAGGAAGTGATGCAGAAGATAAATGTACTTTCACACGATAGCTCAGAGTACATGAATGTCAGCAGGAGGAGGAGGAGCTGGTAGGTCTTTCTGGAGTGAGAGAGGTGAAATGGATGCACCGCCAGGAACTGGTTGTGTCTACTCTCTTATTCAAGAATGGTGATGGCTTAATGAACACAGCGGGGTGACCCACGGGCGGGACGCTGGAATGCTAAGGGGTTAAAGATCAACTTGACTCATACTTTCATACATCTGCAGTTGCCTCTGGTCGTACTCAAGGCGACAAAAGCTCCGGTTCACCTGTTTCACCACGGAGAAGTCAGCCACAGGAGACGTTACGATCTGGAGTCCTATATCTGGATGTTTAGACATCTCTCCTCTGATTGGCTAACAGCAACATGTCTACCCCTGACTCTGTTTGCTCTACAACATTGATGTTTTATCAAGCTAAAAGGTGGAACTAACCTCTGAGACAGACTCATTCCAGGCTAATCCAGATGTTTCAGCTCTAACTGTGATGATTGTGACTTACAGCTGGTGAATCTCAGATATTCACACTATTGTGAAAAGATTCAATAATCTGGATTATTATTATTATTATTATTATTATTATTATTATTATTATATTTTTTTGTATATTTGTATACTTTCACTGAAGTGCCAGAATCAATCCATGCTTCTAAGGCTGTTTCAGGGTTAGTTTATGGAAAGCGTCCTTCTGATGATGTGGGCACTTCCGAGAAGAACAATCTTCTGGATTTCTTGGACTGTTGGGTTTCCAGGAATCTGTTTTGTTCTCTTTTCCAGTCCCTTCTTGATGAGGCCAGGTGCACCCACTATTGTTGTTGTCTTCATCCCCCACATTCTTGTGACGTCTATTTCCAGGTCTTTGTACTTTGATAGCTTTTCAAGCTCCTTGGTGGTGACATTTTTTTTCAGATGGGATGGTCATGTCAATCCTGAGGCAATTATTATTATTATTATTATTATTATTATTATTATTATTACCCTAACCCCACAGATGCAGGAGTCTGGCTGGAACAAGTGAGCATCACAGTAAATCAGAGTGGAGCACACTGGGCTTGGATTATTTTGGTTTTATGCACTTTTTCTGCTCCAAAGCAATGAATAGATTACATATTGCATGTTCATCTAAGATAAAATAATGTTTTTGTGTTTGTTTTAGCTGTGAAAAAAGATCTAACCTACAGTAACAGGAACTAGAACGGTAGAAATCCTCTATAATGTCCCTCAGTGGGGAAAGCTTGGTGTCACAGCAGCAATGGCTCTCATTACAGGAGCAGAAAAGGAATGAGAATGAAGAGTAAACAACAAGAAAACACTTAAAAGATTTTTTAATGCTGAATATATACACATTTTAGGAAATGAAAATAATTTTTAACATGTAAACACAAGTTACGAATACCACTGACACGTTTTAATTACTTGCTCGTGTGTAACTTCATCATTCCAGATTCAGTGTTTGTGCAAAAAAGTTTGTTTCCAAATGAAAAGATTCAGCAACACACATCTGCAGAAAAAGGAAAATGTGCACAGTTGCCTTCACTTTTTACAAAAATGTTAAGTTTGGCCCGCGACTTTGTCCCAGTTTTGCCTTTCAGCCCAGTGTGAATTTCAGTTTGACACCCGTGCTTTAGAGGGTCTCTCGGTCTGGGCTGATTTAGTAGTAGTAATAGTACTAGTAGTAGTAACCGTTGTAGTAGTATAAGTTTAATCATTGGTTATTCTGCTGGACTCAAAAATGACAATCCTAGGGCCGCCCTCTCCAGTCACTTGGTTTCAGTCACATGACCCGGTGTTGTGTTTGTTCTGGAACTGACCCACTCTGATTGGTACCTACACTGACTTGTATATTGTAGTCATTTCTCTAAGTATTGCCACTTTACGCTATTATTTTGTCTTAATTATATTCTTACTTCTTATATGTACTTATTTGTACCTTTCTTTTTTACACCAAGTACCACAGAAATGTCCTAATGTTGTGAAAACGACAGTCTAGAGGCTTTTATGCAATGTCAGGAATGCAGAACTGTCAAGTTCACAGATGGCAGGAACGGGCAATCACACGTTAACAAGTATCAGCAGAGCCAATGAAAGGGCTTCTGGATGGTTCTGATGGGAAACAGGCTTCAACACAAGTGGCTGTTTTCCACTTGGTCCTAGTGCTCATGGAGCAAGTACCCTGCAGCACCTGTACACGTAGAGAAAGGTCATAAATCTACTATGGGAGACAGTGCAGAGAAGCTAACACTAGGGTGATGTGGTCTGTCCTTCTAGGCCCAGTCGGAAATCTGGCAGCAGAGTTTTGAACAGAAGTACCGGTGAAGTTGCAGCCTGACTCAGTCCAGCATACACTGCATTACAGCAGTCAAGGCGGGGCATGATGACAGCATTTACCGCTGTTTCCAAATGGGCTCCTGACAAGAGAGACTATATCTTGGATAACCATCTTGAATTGAATTGAATTCAATTTTATTTGTATAGCGCCAAGTCACGACAAGAAACATCTCAAGGTACTTCACATAATAAACATTCCAACCCAGGTCAGGTCATTAAGCCAATCAGAAATAATGTTTCCTATATAAGGAACCCAGCAAATTGCACAGCAATTCTCATACTAAGCAAGCATGCAGCGACAGTGGAGAGGAAAACTCTCTTTTAACAGGAAGAAACACACACACACACACACACACACACACAAACACACCAAGCAATGTGTCTATGTTTACATTGTGATTTCTTAGTAAATATTCTATTTGGTGAAAGATAAACTTTATTGTAGTTATCCTAGTGGATCTATAATAAAATGGATAAACTAGCAGTAGCACATCCAACGTCAAGGGGAGCAAAATGTTATTATCAGGAGAGGGAGAGACGATGGCCCCCTCCATGAGGCCACCACAGCTCAGCAGAACATCGTTGTAGCTTCTTCTGGGGAGAAAAACACTTACAGAGAAAATGAAGTTAACAGCTGAAATTGCAGAAAGTAATACAGTTAAAGAGCAGAATGTAGAAGAAAGTAGCAGAGTGTGGAAAGTGGTCAGTATATCCTCCAGCAGTCTAAGCCTACAGCAGCATAACTACAGAGATACTCTGGATTATCTAGCCTTTTTAGATGGAGGCATGTTAGAGACAGGGCAAGAGACAACCATGTATATTTGAGCATCAAATTTATGGACCTCATAAATGTTCGCTCCTAAATTAGTGACCATTCATCTCATAGTGTACCAAAGAAGCAAGGTCAATCTCTCCACCTGCTCCAGCTCTTTCACCAGGACTGAGTATTATGACCTCAATTTTAGACTCATTTAAGAAGGTCAAGGTCACGTTTATTTCTAAAGCACACTTATTATTGCTTCTGCAACCCAAAGTGCTGTACAACACACAAGATAACATAGCAAGAAAATATAACTAAAAACCATAAAACCACAAAAATCAGCAAGTTTGGAAAAAAAACAACATTACATCACACAATTATAAAATCAATAAAAATGAGAAAGAATGACAATGACAAAAATAAAACCATCTTACATAAAAGCCAGGTTGAAATAAGGAGTTTTAAACAACACCACCCTAACCCCAACATCCAGATTTTGAGAGGTCCTGATCTGCAGAGGAAAGCTGTAGAAGAAGAGGAAATGAGATGCCATCCACACCTAAACTTCCCCTAAACAGTATAGCAATGAAGGCACAGAGCCTCCTGCCCCCCGAGAGAGGGGCAAATAGATCTGGCCGTCTGCATAGAAATCGAAATTAAGACCATGTTGCTGAAGGAGGTCCCCCCGGGGTAAGAAGAGGGACAGTGTAAACAGAAGGGGTCCAAGGACTGGGCCCTGAAGGACACCCCCATCTGAGTCTAATAAATGATGAACAAGAATCTGCTTCTAGACCTGCAGAAAGAGAGAGAGAGAAAGGGGACACGTATCATGCAGCCTTGAGGATATATAACAGTACAACTTTGTTTTTTTTTTTTACAAAAGGCACACGGTAATAATTCACAGTGCATTTAGTGCCAGGCACAGCCTTAGGTCATCTGTTAAAATGCCCAAGTCCATTCTTATGAGAGCACCTGTGTGTGTGTACACGCGCTTGTAAATGTAAGGTTTCTCTATAGAAGCGTCCAACAGAAAGTGTGAGGGGCCACAGACCCACAGAAGATGGAGGAGTAGTGGTTATGGCTTTCTGCTCTAGGTCATGGGACAGGGTCATCAGCGAGGAGGGCGTGGGCATCAGAGGGCAACATCATGCTCTGCTGCCCACAGATAAACGAAGACAAAAGTGTCAAGGAAGGCTAGAGAGTTAGCTGAAACTTGTCAGCAAAAAGGTTTTAGGGACGCAACGATACCATGCTTTTCCAAACCAATATGATACTGATACTTGGATATGAACACTCACTGGTACCAATTACCGATACCAATACTTCTACCGGCCTTTGTGTGTATACAAAAATGTGCAATGGGATACATATTTTATTTTCTTATCCGATTTCAATGGAAAAAGACGGTGACGTAGATACAAAAATTAAATATATTAAGAGAAATGATAACAAAACTAAAATATTAGGTGAACAGAAATGACAAGTTAGAGTTAAGCAACTTTCAGGCAACTGCATCAGTTCCTGGTATCGGTTAGGTTTTACCGATGACGATGTCATCCCTGGTAAAAACTCATTTTTATTACATCGTGTGCCAAACAGAACCCACTGATGGAATTCAGTAAATAACACAGAACAACCGTACCAACGAGCTGTCTCTGTGCTGGCTCTCCAAAATGTCACGAGAGTTCAACAAGTCCACCACTTGTAAATAAACAACCTTCTCCAAAAGCTTAGAGAGGAACAGGAGTTTTGAAATTGGTCTGTTTTTGGCCAAAACTGATGAATTCAGTCGGGTTCTTTAAAAGTGGGATGAAGAACTGCGTTTTCAGAGAGCTCAGGACCACACCGATGAGCAGCCATTTTTGATTGCCTCAATTAAAGGGGTCAGTGATGAAAAGGCCTCCTTGTAGAGTCGAGATAGGAGAACATCACATCATTTCAACGGTGAAACCAGTTGGTCCAACACACACAGAAACTAACTGAAATGTCTCCAGTGCTGCCTACATAGATATTTCATTTTGCACAAATCCAACCCAGAAAGAAAACACACAGTCCTCAAGGACCGACCCCAGACACACCCACTCAGCACACACCGACCTCCATTCAGCCCATGGTCTTATCCATCTCTCTAATGAGTATGATGTTGTTGAGATTACAGCCTTTTTGGGGGAATCCTGTGCAGGCCGTGACTTCTGTTGGCAGACTATTCCAAGATTTCATCACTGTAGATGAAAACGCTGGTAGAGCGAGCGCAGTGCTACTGACAGAAATGGACCCATGATCTCATTGTTCCAGTTTCACCTGTAGAATTAATGTAGCATGGAAAACTACCACAGGTGTGTGGCTGCAAGCAATGCTGACATCAAAAAGCCTGCAGACTATCTAATGGGCATTATGGGCCCATGCCCACATGGGGCCCATGTGAGGACGGAGAGTGGTGCTGCACATGGCTACAGTAACTTTACTATGACCAGCTGGGGTTCATTGATCCTGGTCCAGATCAAAACAGAGCATTCGTAAACACTGAAACGTGTGTACTGAGTAGACTTGTTGAGATCCAGACATCTTTTAGCATCTATGAGACAAAGCCTGTGATGTGTGCACTGTGACTCACATAGCCAGACTATAGCTGTGAGCTGCTACTGGTCGGTGTTAACACAGATGCATCATGTCAGGTTTGGTAGCTACCAGTACACATGCCATCTAATGGACATCTACAACTACTATTTAGTGTAATATTAATGTACTAGTACAGATGCTGAGCTCAGCGGACACACCGACGTTGTGTTCAGGGACTGATAACAATCCAGTTTGTAGTGTCAGATTGGGCCAAGCACTGATTAAGCCAATCAGGATGAGTATTATCTGATTCCATCAACAGGCGGGTGCAGGCGTGAGCAGCCTCTTCACACATTTGTCGTTTTATTTAATGTCTGCTCTGATTCTGTGTGCACTCCCATCAGACTTACAGACTGTTTCTTTCTTTGTTGGTGAGTAAAATCACAGCATTGGCGGAAGGTTAGACAACCATTCCTCCCATGATGTGAGATTAGAATTAAACTCACTTATCAAACTTGTTAGATACACGATGCAGAAAAACCTAAAATATCGTTCAGCTACCTTTATTTACAAGTGTGACACCTGTTTTCTGTTTTTATTCCACTCATGAGCATCTGTAATCTGATGCTGTAATAAAACTACAACACCTGGACCTGCCAAAGGGGTCCCCACTATTTAGTCTGTGCTGAAGTTGTGAGGTCACCAAGATTATGTTTGTAAAAACGACATTTAGAATATCCCAATAGTACCATTACAGCTCTGTGGAAGACTGTGGGTCTGTGAAGGGGGCTGGCTGGTCTAGGACACAGGCAAGGGGGTCCACTGAGCTAGGCTCCTCAGACCTGGACCAGATTACTCTACACTGGTAGCACAATCTGTCCAACATCGTTTGTGAAACTTTTATTTGATAGGTGAAAACGGGTTTTTCTTTTCTTTCACATATCTGGGAATGATGGACCAGTGTTGTCTCTCTCTAGGGGGATCAGCGCCCCTAAACCTCTGATGCTAGAATCGGCCCTGCACGTAAATAAATAAAACACAAGGGGAATTTTGAGTCAGCTGAATGATTGTGAGGAGGAGACAAGTCTCAATATAAGGAAGCAGAGGAACGAGGAGAGCGGAGCTGGAAGGGGACGATGTCACTAAGAGTTCATTTCAGCAGGAAGTCACAGGTAGACTCTCCAGGGCGGAACACACACACACACACACACACACACACACACACACACACACACACACACACACACACACACACACACACACACACATGCTAGGCCGCAAGCTGTTTCAAAATACTGATGCATGCGAGCACAGAAATAAATTCAGACTCTGAAACACTCAGAGACGCTTCAGGGAGGCTGTTGGTTTATGCTAAAAGTAGAGAAAACACACACACACACACATACACACACACACACACACACACACACACAAACAATGAGCCTATTACAGCTCATCGGGGTTTCACTTCGAAACTCAAGTGAGTGTAAAATAACTAAACTAAATAATGTTGCTTCCTCTCCTACTTTCCCTC
>NC_091741.1:104572373-104599873 GCF_043380555.1 Nothobranchius furzeri | reverse complement strand
AGTGATGGAGCTGATAGTGATGGAGCTGGTAGTGATGGAGCTGGTAGTGATGGAGCTGGTAGTGATGGGGCTGGTAGTGATGGGGCTGGTAGTGATGGAGCTGATAGTGATGGAGCTGGTAGTGATGGAGCTGGCAGGGATGGAGCTGGCAGGGATGGAGCTGGTAGTGATGGAGCTGGCAGGGATGGAGCTGGTAGTGATGGAGCTGGTAGTGATGGAGCTGGTAGTGATGGGGTTGGTAGTGATGGGGCTGGTAGTGATGGGGTTGGTAGTGATGGGGCTGGTAGTGATGGAGCTGGTAGTGATGGAGCTGGTAGTGATGGGGCTGGTAGTGATGGGGCTGGCAGGGATGGAGCTGGTAGTGATGGAGCTGGCAGGGATGGAGCTGGTAGTGATGGAGCTGGTAGTGATGGAGCTGGCAGGGATGGAGCTGGCAGGGATGGAGCTGGTAGTGATGGAGCTGGCAGGGATGGAGCTGGTAGTGATGGAGCTGGTAGTGATGGGGCTGGTAGTGATGGAGCTGGTAGTGATGGGGCTGGCAGGGATGGAGCTGGTAGTGATGGAGCTGGTAATGATGGAGCTGGTAGTGATGGAGCTGGTAGTGATGGAGCTGGTAGTGATGGGGTTGGTAGTGATGGGGCTGGTAGTGATGGAGCTGGTAGTGATGGGGCTGGTAGTGATGGAGCTGGTAGTGATGGGGCTGGCAGGGATGGAGCTGGTAGTGATGGAGCTGGTAGTGATGGGGCTGGCAGGGATGGAGCTGGTAGTGATGGAGCTGGTAATGATGGAGCTGGTAGTGATGGAGCTGGCAGGGATGGGGCTGGCAGGGATGGAGCTGGTAGTGATGGAGCTGGTAGTGATGGAGCTGGTGGTGATGGAGCTGGTAGTGATGGAGCTGGTAGTGATGGGGCTGGTAGTGATGGGGTTGGTAGTGATGGAGCTGGTAGTGATGGAGCTGGTAGTGATGGAGCTGGTAGTGATGGAGCTGGTAGTGATGGGGTTGGTAGTGATGGGGCTGGTAGTGATGGGGTTGGTAGTGATGGATCTGCGCTCTGATAATGAAGCGAGTGGGTTCAAAGGAAGCGCTGCTTGTCCTTTTCTGCTGGCAGGAAGAAAGAGGAGATGTGTTTTAATGAGCTCTGGCGTCAGACTAATGGGGTACATTTGTTTTGGCTTTTAGGTTGGAAAGTTCAAGAAGACCTTCTTTATTGTATCATTAGTATTTTACAGGAACTAGCACCTTTTACCTCAACCCCCAGTGCTCCACTATGCATGTGTTATTGTTGACTTTGTTTTGCTGACCCTGGGCCATTTTGCTGAGTAGTCTTTCTTCCCAAAACCCACACAGCAGGATCACTTTCTGTGATTCAGTGGAGCAGTGGGTCTCCGCCGTGTTTCTGCTGTTCTGCTCCGGTCCAAAGGAAGGTGGCAGAATGGATGTAGTGATCTAATGTGAGGCTTGTTTATCACTGTTTCCTAGCATGATGGAATAACTACAGAGAGCATAACCTCCTGAAGGAGCACCTACTCTGCAGATACTTAATATGATGAGAGAAACAATCAGATGTTATAAAGGAAATGAGCTCTGAAACCAGTCCCTGCAGCCAGTCCCTCTACTTCTCTGTCATCACAAACTGCTTGTTTTCATAAACTCTGAGTTTAAAAAGCAAATGACATCAGTGAATCCTTCAGATTACCAATGACCCCAGTCTGAATGCTACCAGAGCAGGGCTGAAGCCAGATTATTACAGAGTCTGTTGTAAATTCCCTCCGTGTTCCACCCTCGTCTTCTAGGCATTTGTGTTTTGTGTTGATTTTTATTTTCGGTTGGTAAAAGGTGAGCAGTTATGTTCTGACAGCTAAGCTGCTGAGAATTCATCTGTTCAGCCATTGCTGTGACCTTCTCATGGGCGTGTGTTGAAGCCTGTTTTTTATTTGAACCGTTCATAAGCTCGTCTATCGGCTCTGCTGATACTTGCTAATGTGTGATTGGCTGTTCCCGCCACCTGTGTAGTTGACAGTTCTGCATTCCTGACAGTGCCTCTAGGCTGTAGTTTTATTCATATTTTGTACACTTCATGTAAAGAAGGTTGGAGGTTCGATCTCGGCTCTGACCAGATAATGCTGCTGTTGTGTCCTTGGGCAAGACAGTTATCCTGCCTTGGCTGCTGGTGTGGTCAGAGGGGGTTGCCTCTGTCAGTGTGCCGCAAGGCCGCTGTGGCTACATCGTAGCTCATCCTCACCAGCGTGTGAATGGGTTAACAACTACAGTGATCCCTCGCTACTTCGCGGTTCGTTTATCGCGGATTCACGACTTCGCGGATTTTTTCTTTGGAGCCTTATTCAAGGGAAATTCGCTGATTTGGGGTATTTTTCTATGCGAAATATCAAGAAATTCCTGTTTTTTTCATCAATTTCATCATGAAATGCACTTTTTGTAATAAAACTATAAATAAACCAAGTAAAAAAAATTCTATGTAAAGGGAGGGTTTTAAAAGTCTGAATACTGAATACGTACCTGTTAAATAAATACTGTAAATATGGTGTCCCTACTCCGCGGATTTTCGCCTATCGCGGCCAGGTCTGGAATGCATCTACCGCAATAAACGAGAGATCACTGTATGCTGGTTGCTGGTACTGCCTGTCCAGTGCAGTGGCTCCGTCACAATCTCTCTCTCTCTCTCTCTCTCTCTCTCTCTCTCTCTCTCTCTCTCTCTCTCTCTCATATATATATATATATATATATATATATATATATATATATATATATATATATATATATATAAAATTTCTCAGCAGGACGGTAAACAGTTTTTATCTTGTACATAAAAAAACAGAAACACAAATAAAAAAAAGATCTATGCTAGACATGCTGCCTCACACCAAGCTCAAAAGTTCTTCATTCAGCGAAACACAAAGACTTCCTGTAGAATCTAGAGAATAGTTGATGTTTGTACGGTATTAAAACTGGACTGATGTGGTGCAGGAAATATAAATTATGGAAAATATGACATTTAACCAATAAATCAACCACAACTGGTCCAAAAGGAAACTTTATGGGAATTACTGATGGTTAAACCCCCCTACAGTTTCCTAGTGTGACTCAAGGCCTTATGAGTCACCTGTTCTTAGATGCAGAAGTTTGGTGGTGCAGAAGGGGGCTGAAACCAGCAAGGTTGCTCATTATTATTAATGATATGCCCACACCTTGCTTCTGATTGGCTAGCAAAATGTGTTGAGCCATGTTCAAATATACTTCTCATCAAGGCACTCGTCACTCTCTCTCCTCACAGCCAAAAGAACAAAGAAAGCTGTCATGAAGGCAAGTGTGAGTCAAGATGGGCGAGGCCATGAATGCAAATGGACAGCATGACATAGATATGTGAGTTTGTTTTCTATCAGAGGCTAGTGCAGGAGATAAGTGTAGGAGACTATTTTCATGTTGAGCCTGCATGAAACAGAGTGACCCTTTAGAATCAGACATAATCATTAAAATGGGTTTCAGTGAAGCAGACCTTTTGATGTTAGATAAATGCTGGAAACGCATTTATTTTATCTAACAACAATTATGAAGACACTAAAGATTTTGTGTGTAGCACGATTAAAAGTAACAGTGTTGTATTTTCTTTTTCAGCTGGACTCCTCCGCCTTAAAGAACAGCGTTGTTTTTGGACGTCTTTTACATCCTCAAAATGTAATCAGACACAATTTAAAATAAGACTAGTTGTATAGAAGTCTAATTAATTTACATACTATACTTCCAATTTTAATTTTAACAAACAACCTAGACAGTGTTGCTTTAAAAGCAGAGAAGAGCTGCGGCAGATACATGGGCATTGTTTTTGGCTGTGAAGATGTGTTTCTGGATGCCACCAGTCAGCATCAAGAGGTGTGGAGGTCAGAACTGAGAATTACAGGTGTTTTCTCCACTCTGTTTGCTTTGCTGGCTCAACAAACAAAAGTTGAGTGAATTTGTTCTGGCTTGTAAAAGGAAAGAGAAAGGGGTGCAGCTTGGTGAGAATGTTTGATGAAAAGTGCAGCAGCAGAGACGCTGCAGTGGGATCAGTGCTCATTCCACATGCATAGAGGAAGATTATTATAGGAGACACTAAATTGGATTGGTGCCGCTGTAATAGAGCAACAGAGGGATAAACAGAAGATAAACAGAAGATCAGAAAAAAGCGTTGATTGATTAAAGCGTTGTTGATTAAAGACTGGGAAGCATCTGAGCACAGAGACAAGTAGAAACTCTGATCAGTGATTTTGCTCAGACACAAGCTTGGTTTTTTTGGGTAACAGGTTTGTTGTGAAGTTTACAGACAAAGGGCTTATCTCCATGTGCAGCCGTGTGCCCTCTGGGTGGTAATCCTCAGAATACCTCCACCTGTCTGCTAATGACTCATCTCCACAATCTAACCTCTCCATCAAGTTGGTTGTGAAGATGATGATCATGACCTCAGAAACAACCAATCTGTATGAGACGTCCTACTAGCCTAGTGAACTAGACCAAATTCTTGCTTTGCAAAGAATGGTCTAGGCATGCTCCATTGGAACCTCAGCAGCTCCTACCAGGACTCTGGCTAGCCAATCACAGCTCTCTAGAGGGGTTTCAAACACATAAAGAGCTGTGATTGGTCCATAATGGTGGACCAATCATAGTGCTCTATCTGCTTAGTGAACAAATCACAAAGCTTTATCTGCTTTGTGGGCCAATCAGGGCCCTCTATATGCCTGGTGGGTGGGATGATGCAACAGAGTGAAACAAGAGTATGTCACATTGATTGTCCAGTGGAATGCGGAGATCATTTGAAAGACAACGGTAGAACCCGCCCCACAACCGAGAGCCGTCAATGGAGCATGGCCAGACTAAATAATACATTTATTTAGTCTGGCTTGCCAGGCTAACGTCCTACAGGAAGTTATTGAAGCATCCATCTCACTCACTCACTCACTCACTCACTCACTCACTCACTCACTCAATCACTCACTCACTCACTCACTCACTCACTCACACAACCAGCAGCATCACACACATCTGCTGCTGAAGTTTAACGCACATCAAAAAGGAACCTCCAGTTTTGTAGCCCCGCCTCCTCTGGATCAAAATTACTTCCCACACACAAGCCTCTCATTTGCACCAGTACAATCTCTCTCTCTCTCTCTCTCTCTCTCTCTCTCTCTCTCTCTCTCTCTCTCTCTCTCTCTCTCTCTCTCTCTCTCTCTCTGAATAGACATACAGACTAAGGCCAACATGCGTAGATGTTTCCCCACATATTGTTTCTATAGAAACACCAATAATATTAATAATCTTGATAACATGGATTGAAAGGCCCAAAGACAATATAAGACAGAGGTGAAGGTTTATTCATTTAACAAGACATTTAAATGAGTTGTGAGTCATGCTGGACGGCTGCGTACCGACCTTTTGCATGTGACGTCACGCCACTCATGAGACCGCCGCCTTCGCCATGATGGACAGCAAAAAAATCGTTTACACCCGTTGAAACTGCAGTGAAGCTAGTCAAAGCAAGCCAGTTTGTAGTCTTTTATCGCTTTTATTTAGTTGATGGTTTTAGCTAGTGTTGGCTGTACTAACAGACAAGGACGTAAACTCAACTCGTTTTGTTTTTTTTAGTAACTTTGATGGAGACTGAGGACGGAGATGAACTGCAGCGATTAATCAAGCGGACTAGCAGGCCTCAGATTTGCAGCGAACATGCTTTTAACGGGTAAGATTAACGTTCATTTATTTCACGGGGAAGACAGGGACAGGCATAAATGTGATGTGTTTATACTACTTATTGATAATCCTGATGGATGGGTATTTCACCTCTGTAGTGTAAAGCGAGACAATTATTAACAATATTAAAGCTCCGATGTATGATTACGTGTGTTAAAATTATGTTATT
This sequence comes from Nothobranchius furzeri, assembly GCF_043380555.1. NCBI lineage: Eukaryota > Metazoa > Chordata > Actinopteri > Cyprinodontiformes > Nothobranchiidae > Nothobranchius > Nothobranchius furzeri. The sequence goes on along the minus strand of NC_091741.1, from coordinate 104,593,964 downwards.
TATTTATATGAGCGTCGGCGTTCAGAGATCTTCTCATTCCGGTGAGAGAGCAGCAGCTGAACCCGCTAACACCACCAGCAACAGAAGCTGGTAGGGATCTGGACTTTTTAAAAATCAGCTTTGGTGTAAAGTGAAATGCTGTTTATAACATAAAGTTATAAATCCAGAGGAGTGAATTTAGGCAAAGTCAGCAACATGTTTACATCGATGAACAGCTGCAGAGAGAACGTAAGCTAACGTTAGTAAGCTAGTTAACATACCGCTCTCTATGAGCCCCACTAGATGCGCTACTTCTTCTGATAACTGAACTGGGCATGAGCTAGCTGAAGGAATGCTGGAGGAGTTTTGTTTTTGTTTTGATCGCAAAAACAATTTCAGGCTCTACTTTTCGTTTGTTTAGTAATCATGTCGCTCACTGTTTACATGCTTTTGCCGTCCACCATGGTGGACCCATGATTAGGTGACGCCGGTGCTAAGGGTCAATACTGAGCCAGGATCCTCAGGAGGCTTCTTCCTGTTAAAAGGGAGTTTTCCTCTCCACTGTCGCTGCATGCTTGCTTCGTATGAGGATGGCTGAAAAGACTCTGACGCTAGTCAGTGACTCGATGCAACCTGCTGGGTTCCTTATATAGGAAACTTTTTACTGATTAGTCTAATGAACTGACCTGTATTGGAATGTTTACTGTGTGAAGGTCCTTGAGATGAATCTGGTCCTGACTTGGGGCTATATAAATAAACTGAGTTGAATTTAATGAATGTCAAATGGGAAAACCCCACTTTAGATGAGGGCGGGGCTTAGATTTCACCTTTCCAGCACTTATAATGCACCATTAGATCTCATTCCTGAGCAGCTTTAGTCTAGTCACATCTTCCTGCATCTAATCAACACAACGACTCCCTCTCAGTAGAGGCTAATGACTCATCAGGGGATGGAGATGTGGGGTACTCAGTGTAGTTTCTGCTCGTTAAATAACAACAGACAGCTACAGCTTATAAGCTTGACTCTCACATATTCCAGTCAGAATGGACAAAGCTCCTCGGATGAGAAGAGAAACGCCTTCAAGAAACCAAAGAAGTCCATTTGCCTTCATTTGAACTCTTTTGGAAAATGGATGGATGGATGTTGATGCTCCATTCAACACTTGGCTTCTACATAATGATGCTTTGCTGTTTGTTGGCTAAAGACTTATGAAAGGACTCTCACTCGCCAGCGTTCGGCCACTGGCTCTCAGAGATGATGTTCCATATACTGGAGAAAATCAGAAACACTGTGAGTGGCTCGCTTGACAAATGTAATTCTGATAATAGCTTTGTCACTCATATTTCCAACCATTTACTCCCTCAATAAGCAGCCATGTTGAGTGGTGTGTGTTCGCATGACGGGGAAGTGCTGCTTGGCCCCCAGAAGGTCTCCAGCCAGTCAAAATGTCCTTTGATGGATCTGCAAGCCCTACCCAGTTGCATGAGCCTGAAACACGTTTCTGTGACTATTTGGACAAAAACATTTTTCCGTCAGATTTTTCAAACAAAGGTCCAACCAAAAGTAAAGAAACGGACATGAGTGAATTAATGATCACAAAAATATATTTGAAACCTCCTCTTGTTGAGGGCGAGCGCTGCAGCCCAGTGAGACACTGGTTTCTATCGCCGCTGCCCATCCGGCATGCAGACCGTGTCTACCGGCACGAACAATGTTTCCTTACTTGTCCTAAGGCCACCTCTGACCATCTTTCTTTTTTATAGTTCATGTGTTGACGTCTGGTGCTGACTGACAGCACTGTCATGGTTTATAAAACTATCAGCAAAAGAAGCTTAGAATTGCTCTACACGGTTTTTGGAGACGCTGGTCGCTCATCAGTGCTGCCAGATCACAGTTGTTTGTGTCTGTAAAAGCAACTTCAGCATGGCTTTAAAAGTCTCTAAGCACATGCATGTGTGTGTGAAAAACAAGCAGCTGGGGATGAAGGCTGAGGATGCAGCTCTGTGTTTGATTTGTTCTGTCTGAGGATGACATGACATGGAGGTTAGGGTTCTGCCTTCTCAGATCTGCTGAGGTATATTCCTCATGTGTTCGTTTGTGTGTTTTTATACCAGCTTTCTCTCCACTAACCTGCTGCCACTTCCCATCTGCCTGAGCTGACATCCACCTGCTTCTACATCAGGACTCTCTCGGGTTCACGGTTACGGTGGTTTTACCGGAGAAACCTTAAACCTTGCCCTATCTCAGCTAATGTGCAGCACAATTGTGTGTGTGTGTGTGTGTGTGTGTGTGTGTGTGTGTGTTTATCTGCCCAACCCCAGTATCTTTTTCCCCTTGCGTGTTTGTATTTACTGAATTAATCTTCAAGCAGCTTCTATCCTTACTCCTCTCCTCTAACTTGCACCCACCAGCGTTTTCTTCATCTTGCATTTTGTTTTATCATCTTTCCCAACATAATGTTTATTTTCCCAGAAGAAATACGAGTTAGAAAAACAATTAAAGTAACCTTCCCTTGCTCCCTGGACTCATCTTCACCACTCGTCTGCTGCACTTTATTCGTTTCTCCTGTAAGAAAAGACGAAACAGGTGGGGAAACAAGTTTTCTGTATGCCTTCCTGTAGCTGTCTTCCTGCCGTGATCGTGTCACCTTTAGCGTTCTGATGTGGGGTTTCTCTGCCCTTTTGCCTCACTCGGCCCCTTTTATCATCCCCTCAGTGTTCTCTTATTATTCAAGTCTGTCGTCACTTCAAAGTGGTTCCTTAGATGATCGAAGCTTGTTAGGAAGAGAAGCCAAGTAAGGGAATTTCATAATGGCTGCTGCGTTCATTACCAAAGGATGAGGCTGTGTGTGTGTGTGTGTGCGTGCGTGCGTGCGTGCGTGCGTGCGTGTGTGCGTGTGTGTGTGTGTGTGTGTGTGTGTGTGTGTGTGTGTGTGTGTGCGTGTGTGTGTGTGTATGTGTGTAAAAAGAGTGAGAGACAGTGGGATGAGATGGATCAGCTGACTGTCTTTCATCTGGGACCTGATGGATGGGTTCTGCAGACTTTTTGTGGACTGACTGTGGTCCATGTGTCTACTGGCTTGTTTTGTGGATATGTTGGTAAATGGCCTGTATTTGATATAGCGCCTTCTAGAGTCCTGGAAACCCTCAAGGCACTTTACAACACGATCAGTCATTCACCCATTCACACACACATTCACACACTAGTGGTGATGAGCTACAATGTAGCCACAGCTGCCCTGGGGAGCACTGACAGAGGCGAGGCTGCCGAGCACTGTCGCCACCGGTCCCTCCGACCACCACCAGCAGGCAACGTGGGTTAAGTGTCTTGCCCACGGTCACAACGACAGCGACAGACTGAGCGGGGCTCAAACCTGCAACCTTCCGGTTACGGGGCAAGCACTTAACTCCTGTGCCACCGTCGCCCCACGTCGTTGGTGTGCATTAACTTCTATGAACTCTGTTTTTGCACCGGTGATCCTGGTGACGCATCGGCGTTAAAGGTTAAAAACTAAATGAAAACAAAGTGCGTCAATCCTGACCAATGTGTTAAAAGACGTGCAGGATCAGATCAATTTGTTTTTCCCTCGTTTACAGTCACGAAAAAACAGTTAAAAGCAGGGTTTGTGTTGACCGGACAGTTTCCCGTATTTGATCGTTTATTTTGACGGAGAAAGAATAGAAAGAATTACCCCGACGCATGCAGACGAACTGACATTTTATTCGTTACACACATCGCAGATGTAGCTAAATCACCCAAGAAAAGATTCCCATCTGAACATCTGAGCTGCTCAGCGCATATGTGCACAGCGAGCTGAAGTTGTGGAGATTGGCTTGGAGCGCATCGCAGAACCAGAGCGCATGCGGGAAGGTTCCTCCCACTGAAGCGAGTGTTTTCCAAACCCTGTCGCTCAGAGAGACTTGTCACTTAGAAAATGTTCCCTGATTATGAAGCTTTGGCTGAATAGCGCTTGTTCCTGTCTCCAATGTGGCGACACATCCAGGAGCCGTCTGAGGAGAAGCCCAGAAACTCTTCAGCTCAGACAGCACATCTGATTACGCACAAGCGTGACACGTCAACTCGGTCTCACAGTAAGACTGGGTTGGACCTGTTCAGGTTTACGCAGACAATCTTTACGTAGAATTGACATACAGATATAAAATTAATGCAGTAAAATGTAAAGCATTTTATTTAAATATCCATTCATTATTTTACAAACACAGAGAGCCGCATCAGATGGATGGAAGAGCCGCGGGTTGCTGACCCCTGGTATAGCCTATAAAATGACATGTTGAGGATGCAAACTCAATACATCTCTTTTATTGTGAGGTAATAATTTTTCCGAGTTTTGCGGTTGTGGGCGGGAGTAGACATGCACGCTGCGGGTGCGGGCGGTAATGGTCAGAAATTCAGCGGGAGCGGGCAGGAGCGGGATGAAGAAAACTGTCCCGTGCAGGGCTCTACTGCTGCGTTTCAGTGTTTCAATTTTTACACACTCGTTGGCCCAAAGCCCGGCCCGAGGGTCGTCGGGCTGGGCCGACCCGAGGGCCTAGGGCTTCAGTGCAGGGCTCTAACTGCAATGCCCTTCTAACTGGTATTCCAGCCTGTACTGTGAGACCTCTTCAAATGGTCCAGAATGCAGCGGCGCGTCTGGTCTTCAATCAGCCAAAAAGAGCACACGTCACCCCTCTGATGCGTGCTGCTAGCGGTAGCCAATGGAGCTCAATGAACAAATTCAAATTGCTAACACTAGCATACAAAGTCCGAGATGGTACGGCTCCCATCTACCTGAATCCTCTTGCAAAGGCTTACGTCTCGGCCCGGCCGCTCCGGTCATCACAGGATCGTCGGCTAGCGGTGCCTACACCACGCTCAGGACAATCCAGACTCTCCTCATGCATCGTTCCACACATGTGGAATGACCTTCCAAGCACTACCAGAACAGGGGCTTCCTTTTCAATTTTCAAGAAACTCCTGAAGACCCTGCTCTTCAGGAGTTTCTTCTAAACTAGCACCTTGCCTGCACCCGTCCCCCCTCTCTACTGTCCACTCCTTGTTCCCTACTCTCCATGACTGATGTCAATTTGTTGTTGTTATTGTTGTTGTTAGCCTCAAGGGCAACATGCCGATTATCACTTGTAAGTCGCTTTGGACAAAAGCATCTGCTAAATACATAAACATAAACACTATTGTACATGTGACATCTCTCTCAGGATGTAATAGGGCCGGAGACCAACAGCAAGTAACTCAATGTCATTTGTGCAGGGTTGATGTTTAATGGTCACATGTGTCGGGTTGCACCATCTCTCATTAATAAACACATCCAGACCCCCACCTTACCGCTCCTGTCGGCCCGCGTGAGTTTAAATCCTTTCAGGGAAACTCAGAGTCAGCTATGAGCTCATTCATCCATGTTTCCGTAAAGACCATCAGGCTACACCGTCTGTAGTCCTGCTGCAGCCTGGTCAGCGCTGTGAGCTCATCAATCTTATTGGGCAGAGAGTGGACATTTCCCATAATCACAGAGGAAAAAATTGGTTTATATCTATGTTTTCTGGGGGCAGAATCGGCTCTTCTGTGGAGAAGAGTGCCGGTGTCCATAGCGCCAATAGCTGATCCTGGTGTAAAGAACAGGTGCATGGATGGAGCTGGAGGAATTTCCCAGTGTGTTCCCAACAAGTTCAGAAAACAGTAAAAAAAAAACCTCACCAGGAAGCATCCAGGAAGCATCCTGACCAGAAGCCCGAGTCACCTCAACTGGCTCCTCGAGGAGCAGAGGGTCTACTCCCAGCCCCTCCCAGATGACCAAGCTTCTCACCCTATCTCTGAAGCCCAGATCACACTGTGTGATTTTCTGCCGTCACTTAGGACCGTTCATGTCACATTGTGAGAACTCCAGAGAAATGGCACACTGTACGGAACAAGAGTTTGGTGAGGCAGACTGTACGACGTCTCTCTCTAGCAGCACACACCACGTCATGAGTGCACCTACCCAAGCATACGTTGCTAAGCAGACCACTAACCAAAACAAAGCTAAAAAATAAAAACACTTAGTTTTAGTGTCAGTTAATGTCATTAGATGCGCCGAGCTGCAGCTGGGGAGAACCGGGTGAAAAACATCGGTTTCCATCTGAGAGCTCCACAAGCCGGCAGCCCACGCAGCAGACTGGCGCCGCTGCGGCCAGAGATGCGCCGAGCTGCCGCTGAGGAGAGGGGACCATATCGATAGTCGGAACCCAGCTCCACCAACATGTCATATTTCAACCCATTTTCTAAAGTGCAGCGTTATGTTAAATGCACTGGATTTTACCCTATTACATTTAAATTTCATGGTTAAACAGTACATGTTAACATCTAAGCTCAGCTAGTGCAAGAGCGCCAGTGACCTAAAATGCATAAATATAATTTTACTTACCAAAAAAAGTAAATGTACTTTTTTGTCGAATTAATACCACAGTAAGTCATTTTGTCCAACAATTGCACAAATAATATCCAAAAAAGAATACACAAATGCTACAACTAATGGTCTAAGTTGAGAGACTGAAAGTCACGGAACAGTTTTCAGGTGAGGCCTTTCCACGTAGCTAGCTCTGCGGTCATGTGGGTCTGATGCTCATTAATTATACAGATTTTTAGGCTTTTAATGCACTTAACAGAAGAGTGAGAAAAAAATCACCCCCCTCAGAGTTGTCATGAGTGTAAATTAGATCTATTAAACCAAAAACATGTTTTGGTACCAGGCTGTAAACATGTTTATTTCTGCTGTGAAATTGGTATTTTTAACATGGGAGTCAATGAGGATTTGCTCGCTTCTGACACCAGCCCCTAGTGGATGAGGGTGGAACTGCTATTTTGACACTTCCTGTTTTGCTTCCTATCCAGACCCGAATTATGGAGGCTTGCTCTGACATCATTTCATCATGATGGCCTTATTTTCTGGTTTCTGAAGCACTTTTGTTACTCAGTGTCTGACTTGCTGGGCTGGCTGTGGGATTCAGCTGATGTACGCTGTGTACTTTCACTTTAGAACCCTTGGGCCCCAGTTTTAAATGCTCAGGCCAACAGGGAGCGTGTGAGTAATGCTCCGTTGTTACTGTCAAGGTGACACTGAACAAGCCACTGAGCCCCCAGCAGCTCTGCTCAAACCACTCACTGGTCAGCTGAAAGGGGCTGTTTGAGAGTGCAGAAGAAGTCAGTGGGGGTCTTTGTTGTGTGATTCAGGCTAAACCTGCATCAGGAAACGTGGTGTAGAGGCCGTGGTAGAGCATCCTACAGCCACTGCAGGTGATAGCAGACAGCTCTGGAGGAGGGCTATTTCCAGGGTTTTAGACGTATCGAAAATCTCTGAAACTTGAATTTCAAAACAATATTTTCAAAGTTTGGAAAGTGTTTGAATTTGTATTAAAGTTGTTTTTGAAGCTGTTACTGACACTGGTAAAAATACCTTTTATGACACAAGGTAGGGAAGCAAATTCACTGATAGAAAAAAATCCATGGAAACGTGACAATCAGGATATGATTTTGCAAGGATTTCACATGAATTTTATGGACATTCTGTTTATCCTAATGCATCATTTGTTTTTAAAAATCACAATATTAGAAACGTGTATTTAATGTTACATCAGTTATTCATATGTTCAGGGGAAATCTTGCCACAAGGTGCTGGGAAGACGTAAATACCTACCTTTAAAATGTCTAAAGTGCTCAGATGTGAACCCCCTCAGCTACGTGACCACTTGCTAATGGGGGGGGGGGGGGGGGGGGATCTGGGGTTAGAGAGGGAAGTTTGATGGATGGATCAGGATTGTACCTTTCAGGGGCGATATTCATTTGTTTTCATGAAACGTCTCATTTGATGGTGTCCATCAGTTTGCGAAGAGCATTTCAAGCAAACGGCAACTAATCTTCCAGAGAAACATTTACTGTCGCACCAATGAAGGGGAGACGTTATTCAAATGTAACATTTTGCATTTGGGCCTCAACTGCCTCTACAAACACTCTAAATGTGAAATAAAAACATCCATCCATTGCCGGTCAGTGTTTGGCTTTAGAATTCATGTGCCTAAAAATGTCCCTGTTTGTGACATCACAACAAGAAACTTTAAAAGCCCCCCGATGCTGGAGGACTAGTGGCTCTACGCCAAGCCCCTCCCAGAGATGCAAGCTGCTCACCTTACAGTAGCCAATCCGGGGATGGGTGGGCGTGGCCAACTATAGCTTGTTTTTCTTAAAGGGCCAGAGCCTTGAAATGGCTCATTGTGGAAGGTACTGAACATGTCAAGGATAAAGTGCTGAGACTGAGAGGGGCTTAGACCAAAGCACTTTTTACAAACAACTATTGTGTTTGTAAAAGTCAGAATGTCTTCTTTGTGTAACAGCTTCCCTTTACAGTCGTTGTGAACAGACTGTTACTAGGAAGTTGTGTGCACTGTAGCTGTCCAGTTTATGATGCCAATATTCAGCAATGTGTGTGCACGAGTCAGTCCTGCTCATTTGCTCAATAAAAACCAATGTAGGCGGTGTAACACAGCAGCTAAGGTCTGCATTAAAGACAGTACTGCCCAGCTCATGAGTCATCCATCTTTTCAATTTTCCTTTCAAATGCTCAGATCATTTTGTGACATTTAAAAGACTGGAAAATCTGGAATTTTTCATTCCTCTTAACAATGTTCTAACATACAGTTAATCCTCTAATACAGGCCTGGGCCTATATTTTACTCAAGCTTATCAAGCTCCAGGCCTTTATTATCTGTTCCTCACTTCTGATTACCATCAATGGTGTCTGTTTGTTGCAACCACCAGGTACAAAAACTAACTTGTTTTTATTTGACTATTTTTCTGTCCTGCCTGTTTATTATCTTCCTGCATCTCCTCTCAGTCCTAAAGAGAAACTGCTACCTGGGTTCATGTAAATTCACCTTACGGGTTACCTTTGAACTGCAGTTCTAAAAGATCTACCGACCACAAAAACAGCGGAGTGCGCGCTGCTCGCCGGCCACATCAGTTAGGCGCGTCACCGAGGACAAAACAGGTGATGCGCCCTGATCCACAGCAGCGAAAAGCATCAGGCACAAATAAAAGAATAAAAGACAGAAAACATAAAAGGAAATGAGCCGACATGAACGATCACGTGTTAAATTAGTTTTTGAGGTGGCAACACCTGATTTGATAATTTTACTGTGGCTGTGCTCAGGACGCAGATGTCTGGAGTGCGTCAACAATCAGAGCTTTGCATGCGCAAGCTGGTTAAGGTTAGGATGGGGTGAGGGGAAGGTTAAATTGCAAGAGGGTAAACGTCACAATTTGGTTAAATGTCCGTTTTACGGCGGGTGTCAGTACCGACGCTCTGGCACAGCACGTTGCCTCCCGACACGCAGGAGCTTTTCACCTGCTGACAGCAGGCTGCTGTCTTTTCCGAGGGCTGCATCTTGCCGGTAATTATCACGTGACAGCGACTAGTCGATGACAGGCATAAAAAGTCACTATAGTGAAGTTGACTAGTTCATACAACCCCTGCTACTGCTCCCCAGAGTGTTCTGTAGCATAATCAGCACGTTCTCTTTGAACTTGATATCAAATTTTTGCCTCCTCTTCGTCTCCGCACGGTTAAAGTTACCCTCGCGGTCTATCACTGGCAAATCAAAAGTGAGACGGATGACACAACCGCCCCCCCGTACTCGCTTGTTACCACATTCCACCCGGTCACAATAAAAAAACGGCCATTATTCACCTTCACCGACTTCGACACTGGCCAAAATATGATACTCGGCCGTTAATTGAATACAGGTCAAAATTAGAGGATTTACGGTAGTAGAGCTATAAGTATGTTGTGGATATGAAAACGCTGTTTTATGGTTAAAAATCTCCGCCAACAACACGCTTTGAACCAAAACCGACCATCGGACCGTCGGGTTGTCAGTCTCACCAAACCGCCACACTTCCCCGGTCCTCCACTCATCACACACTGACGTATTCAGCACCAGAACACCACCGGTGTGAGAGGTTCTCCGCTCAGTAACATCAGAGAAGGAGAAACAGCCAGCTGCTACCTCTTCTAGAGTCCCAAAAAGAAAATCACCATCTGAAGCCATGGACGGTCTAAAGGTTGCGTTTGATATGAAACGTGTGATTGGTGGAGATTTTTAAACTCCATAATATACGTATAGCTATGGTAAGTTAGAACGTTGTTAAGAGGCATGAAAAAATGTTACGTTTTCCACCTTTTGCTGCAATTCCAGAAAATCTAAACAAGATTTAAATTTGCGTGTTTTTAAATGTGTGAAAGTTAAAGGGAACGCATTATCACTGTGCTTATATAATACAAGACTGATTTCATTACAGGGGTGTCTCTTCTGAAAAACACTGTGCAGCAGATGGGATGGTTTAGATTTTGTTGATCACATATTGTATCACCACTGCACTCATCTCAGCTTTCAGGGAGATAAAACTCAAATTCTGGAATTTGTAAGGTAACCATAGCTCATTGATGTTTCTGTATCACTCCTGTTTCAGACAGGTGGATCAGTACTGGAGATCTGATGCAACTCTAGGGGATAACAGTGTTGTAACCAATGGCCAGAAGCAAGCACAGACACAGTAATGAGGTGCGCTGAAGCCGAGTTTTATTGACAAAAACCAAAGTAATAATGCAGGTCATGTCTTCAGAAGCATGAGTAGCATTTTGATCACTGAGTGGCTGGCAGACCGAATTTCTGAGGAAGCTGGACGGAGCTGAGTTAAGGAGGAGCTGTAGCCAGGGAAGGTCACTCCGTGTGCCAGTGCAGATCTGATCAGAGACAAACACGTACATGACTCCTGCAAACAAGAGCCTAGCAGACTTTTCACCTCTAAAACTGTTGGAGTGATTATTCACGACTGACACAATAGGACCCAATGCCTCGCTGCTTGCCACTCCGCATTAAGGAGTTGGATTGGGGCACCTTGGACCCAAGGCCCAGGTAAATGCAAGTGCGGTAGTTCAGTGAGGACAAAAACCAGATGGTCCAATCGTTGGTTATGGACTGAGCCGTGTTATTGGCTGAGGTTATTTAGGGAACCACTTCATTCATGCTTCAGATCGCTATGCTATGTTAGAACGTTATTAAGAGGCACGAAGAAAACATTTTAGGCTAACTTGTCTTGCAGATTTGTGATTGTAGCTTTAAGACATTTGTACCATAAAAAGCCATTTGGTAAAGAAAAGGCGATAGTGGCAAAGGAGTTAAGGGTCTGTCCCATAACCGTAGGGTTGCAGGTTTGAGCCTTGTCAGTCGCAGTTGTGTCCTTGAGATAGAAACTTCATCCTCCTTGCTGATGGGGGTCAGTGTACAGCAGCCTCGCCTCTGTCAGTGAGCGTTACATTGTAGCTCATCACCACCAGTGTGTGAATGTGTGAATGACTGGTTGTGTTGTAAAGCACCTTGGGGGGTTGTAGAACCCTAGAAAGTGCTATGTCAAATACAGGCCATTTACCCAAAAATTGGGGCAAGCAAGTCTTCTTGGGTTCTTCTACTGGCAGTCAGCAAACAACTCAAGGTGCATTACTGCCGTCTGCTGGACAGGAGTGAGGATCAAAACCAAACCTAGTCACTATAGTCTCTAAAAACAACCAAACCTAGTCGCTATAGTCTCTAAAAACAACCAAACCTAGTCACTATAGTCTCTAAAAACAACCAAACCTAGACGCTATAGTCTCTAAAACTGTTCTAAAATGTAAATACACTTTGAAGGGATGTTCCAACCAAAATGTTAATTTTGTCTGTGGACATGTTTGCTAGAGTTTGATAAGCAAGCCCAGTCATTCTCCTGACCCGGCTGTACTTAGAGGCAGCAGTAGCTAAACAGGTTGAGCAGGTTGCTCAGTAATCGGAAGGTTGCAGGTTCGATCCCGGCTCCGGACAGAGAATTCTGTTCTTGTGTCTTTGGGCAAGACACTTAACTGCTGGTGGTGGTCGGGGGGACTGGTGGCGCCTGTGCTCAGCAGCCTCGCCTCTGTCAGTGCGCCCCAGCGCAGCTGTGGCTATGTAGCTCATCACCATCAGTGTGTGAATGGATGAATGATACAATGTAGTGTAAAGCACTTTGGAGTCCTTACTCTGAGAGGCGCTATACAAGTGCGGGTCATTCATCATTCAGCTTTAGCTTAGCATAAAACACAGTAAGTAAATGGATCCAACTAGCATTGTGAGTAAAAGCGTCCTCAAAATGGTAACAATCTCAGTTAGCTTAGTGACCTAAATAATCAGACTGGCTGCAAGTGAAAATAATTAGTGCCATAAAGTAACATTAGACTTGGGACTACTTTAGGGATGCAGCTAATGAACATTTTCATATTCAAATAGTCTATAAAATCCTCCATCAGTTAACTGAATATTCTATTTGAGGATGTTTCAAGTGAACCAAGACTGTGGTCTGCTGCTAAAAACATTAAAATAAAACAACAAAATGATAAAAGGATCAACAACATGTAGTAAATTGGTGTATTCTAGTTCCCTGCTTCCCAACTAATATTTATAGGTAATAAATAATTTATGGAACAAAATTTACTTACATTTTAGTAACATTTCATCTTTGTATTAATATCACTCACCCTAGTCTAATCATATCTAAACAAATTCATGTATGTTCAGTAGAATTTATTTATATTATAATTATTTATTATTTATAACATATTCAGTAGTAAGCTTCGGGAAATGCTCACATTTAATTATCAACAATGTAACGGTGGCATATCTAGTATAGAGCAGACTGGCGTCGCTGACTCTCAGCAGCAACGACCTGACTCCAGGCAGCTGCAGCGATTCTGCTCCATACCGCTGCTGCTGCTGTCATCCACACATAAACGAGATGGTGAGGATGTTTCTGTCACTTTGCAGCGCTTTTGCTGCTCGGGCCTAATAACAACAAAACATTTTATCTAAGGTGCATTTCAAAATGTTCAAGGTCGATGAACAACGTTTCTGGCCAGAGTCCAGTGGAGACAGGTGGGGCTGATCGTGGTGGCGAGTGCTGTTAGCTGCTGAGGAATGGAAACTGATGTTTGACATCACTGTCCAGTGAGAAGCGCTTACCCGCTGCTGCCCAGAATCAGGGATCAGGGATTGTAAAGTACTTTCAGTCAACAGTCACATTCAAGTCAGTTCACATGTCGTCAGCGTTAATGTCTGAGTGGAGTCCCGAGTCTTTTGGGATCCCTTCAAGTCAAGTCTAAAGTTGTGCAGCTCAGGTACAAATCATGTGACCCAGGTGCACCCTGAAAGCCCAGCCAGAATAGGCGTCCTGCTGGGCAGACGCACCTAAAGATGGTCCACACGAGGAAAACAGGGAGAGGAAGGAGCTGAAGCTAACAGGACCACGCCATTTAGACCGGTTGCTACACAATGTCTACAGGCACCAGGACCCCGAACACAGTCCCACCTGGTCTTCTGCTGGAGGTTTGGTCTCTGGAATATTCGGCTCAGTAATGATGGGAACTGTGGAGAGTAGCTTGTTGTTGTACCTCCTTATGATCTCCCCACCTTCTGTTCCAACACCTCAGACCCTGTAAAACTGATTTGCTCCGTTATGTAAAACGTAATAGCTCTACTGACCCACCAGCTAATTCCTCAGACTTTGTTTTAGGTCGTGTTTATTACTCCAGCTATAAAACCTCAGCTCTAGTTTTATTAAACTGTCATGTAAGGCCAACATTTACAGCTCTGGGAATGCCAGTGCCCTGACTTTTCCCAATTCTTGGGTCTCTGATACATAAAAGCACTCGCTCTCCTGTGTTTTTATGGAAAACCATTTCTCAGCAGGTTCAGCATCACATCTGTTGTGTGCATCTATGATTTTAGAGGAGAACTATAGTGTCTTGCTCTGATCCCACACTGACTCACTGTGTAGGTACTGGAAATGGTTGGAAAGATTCTGTTTGACAATTTCTTCATGGATCAACCTGAAAAGTAGGAAAATGTTTGTTCGGTGATTGGAAATAACTCTGGTCACAGCGAAGCCTGGATAGTCATCGTTACTATGAGGTAGCACTTGTGAGGGTCGAACATCGGTGATGGCATCGGCACCTAAAGCATTCCCCCATGCACCTTTCTCTTGTTGGCATTCCCTACAGGTGCAGAAGTTCTTTTATTTCAGTAAAAGCCAAAGGGGTCCAAAGCAAGTACAGAGTGCATGACTCTACTTTTCATAGTTCTGACATTTCACTATTTAACTCATTCACTTCAAGCCCCTGGCTGCCAGCATTTTTACTGCTTTTTAAAGGAGACCACTGAGTCCACTAATCTAAGGCTCAGGGGGAGAGAGGTCCAGAGTCTGGGGGCCACAGCAGCAGATGATCTGTCTGTCACCTTTGGTCTTTAGCCTGGTGCTGCACAACCAGTAGGCTTTGATCACTGGACCTCAGGGACCTGCTGGAGGTGCAGGGACTGAGAAGATCACCAATGTAAGATGGTGCTTGTCCATGTAAGGCCCTATAGACCAGAACCAGGATCTTGAAATGAACCCTGAAGTTGACTGGCAGCCAGTGAAGCTGGAGGAGAAGCGGGATGAGGTGGGTGTGTTTGGAGGACTTGGTCAGAAGCCGAGCACAGGCGTTCTGAACCTACTCACTACTCTATTTTGAAATTACTCACCAATACCTTTGTGGTTTCAAGTGTGCTAGCTCTTTTTGCACTTTAACCTGGGCCACCATTAATTCACAGTTGTTTTACACGTAACTTTACACGCAGCTTTAAACATGTTTTTAATGTGTAATCAGAGCAGCTTTAACAAAAATGTGTGTGGCGTTTTAATATACACGAAGCATTAGCTGTTAAATTATAGTGTGTGCATATATGTTGTTTAAACAAATCACTAATCTTTATGGAATTGTGCAAATAGGAGACTCAGAATCAGATATCTTTAATACTTTGAATAAATTATTGAATCAGAGAATTAGTGTTCTTTATTGCATTGTGTAATTATAAAATCATAAAATCCTGTGGATCTGAGTAATTAAGTGTTTAAAATATATCAAAAAAGTATTTTGTCTCCTGGTGTGATTATATGAGCCTCAAACTGGTAATCAGTCAGAACAGAACCTACCATAACACGGCCAGTATTTGTGTTCAAAATCATTTAGACACGTTTCATGGTGTAAACTTCACTTACAGCATCTCTTGTGAACTGGTGTGCTGAAGTCCTATTGGTGATGCAAACCTCCTGGGGTCAACAGGTCATCTAAAGGCTCCAAAGCTCTTCACCTTCATTTAGAGGAAACACCTGTCATTAATGCTGGACCATGCAGCCACTAGCAGTCCAGTTTAGCTCATTACCACAGCTAGCACGTCCTTTGTTATGCTAATTCAGACACCGCTGAAGTTATTTACATGTTCACCCCCAAGATGTGCTGGCGAAGGCTCTCAGTAATGCTAGTGGCGATCACACGATGGCTGAAACAGCTGTTTTAGCTGGTGGATTAAAATAAACTCGTTCAGAACTGATAAACCTGATATTTACCTTAGCAGTAACTAGAATGATGGGTAGTCAATAAACGCTGGGGATTATAAACCCTGTGTGTTCTTACCACAGTTGATCAGCTTCACTTTAAGGCACTGTTATGTGTTTGCGATAATAAAACGCTAATTTATGTAGGCAAAACAATGGAAAATTATACTTATATGGATTTTACTGTTGGTCAATTTTTATGTAATAACATAAAGCAACATTGTACGCAGGAAGCATAATTAGCATTTTCCCATCTTAACACCACCAAGAAACCTCTCTTTACCCAGATTAGGACAGGAACTGCTGTGGCGTGAGCAGCGCCGAGCCGCACGGCGGAGCCTCAGTCCCGGGGCCGCGGGCCGTAAAGGCCGCCAACAGCGGGGCTGATACCGGGGCGCTCGGAGTATCTGAACACTCCTCACATGTTGGCAGACATTCTGTTACAAAATAAACACAAGTGACACATCAGTGCTGATGCTAGTTAGCATTGAGCTTAATGCCGTCTGCCTTTTTGTTTGGTCCACCAACCAAATACTAGATCTTACCTGTCCAGGAGAACTCTGCATCCCTTAGAAGATGCTGTCGCCTTTCTCCTCATGATGGTCACCAGTCTGGTCGTTTGTTGCTGTGCACGAAGACGAAGAAGAAAATATCTTTTCTATAGTGCCTCTCAGGATAAAAATCACGAGGCACTTCACAAAAACAAAATATAAAAAAGAATTTAGAAAAGGTTTAAAAATATATTTAAAAAGAGCAAAAAATAGACAATTGTGATTAAAAAATGTTAAGAAAGAGAGAGAGTGAATAGGAAAGAGGGAAATCAGTGGATCCTGAGGAAGGTGGAATAGGTGGGGAGAGCAGAATAAAGAGAGAGGGGTGAAGGTCATACAAAAGCCAGCTTGAACAAGTGAGTCTTCAGCTGCTTTTTAAAGGAGACCACTGAGTCCACTGATCTCAGGCTCAGGGGGAGAGAGGTCCAGAGTCTGGGGGCCACAGCAGCAGATGATCTGTCACCTTTGGTCTTTATATGTCTGCAACAACATCCCAGCAGTTCTTGAAGGTCTATATAAATATAGAATATCAACCTGCTTGGTCTTTGGATGTTTAATCAGAAGATTCTACGATTCTTTGCTTTTTCAGGGATCAAGACACTTCATCTCAATTCAGACAGAGTCAGGTTTATAAAAAGTAAGAATTTATTTTCCAAACAATTAAAAACACGACAAGTTAACTAAGACTACTGTGATGGATGGATCTAGGTGGAAGGGATGTGATGTATGGTGACTGTGTGTGAATGTGAGGTTATCAGAACCTTCTTATCTAGAAGAACTGAGTTCTGGGTGTAAAAAAAGAGAATTTGGTTTGCATTAACTAGGAAGTTGATTCTTATCAAAACCACATCAGACGCGATTCATGCTTTGTCTGCCTCACCCTTTTGGAAGACCCTCTTCGCGGATCCGGAGGTCAGGAAGGTCGGATGACTTCTGGGCACCGAGATTCAGTAGAATAACTGCAGCACAGACTCTCCAGTCCAGAGATGTTTCCCGAGTCACAACAGATAGATGGAATCGTTTGCATCTAGAAGGACTGTTAGGGAGTCTGAACTGTATCTGTTTTGTTAAAAAAAAATCTTTTGAAGTCTATTAAAAGAAAGTAAATGGGGAAGTAATGTTTGTTTGCTTAAATGTAAATTAGTTAGAAACAATTGGAACTGTGTTTGGTGGTGGTAGGATCAGGACTATAAAAGGTGATGCACCAACCAACGCCCAGTTTTAGTAGTCAGACAATCACAGGTACCAAACCATGGCCCATGTGAAGTGCTTTTTGCTTATGTGGCAAGCCTGTGTGGAGCTGGCAGAGTCTTGATTCAAGCAGCGGGAAGGCAGCCGGTAAGAGAGAAACTTAGTAAACTTTATTGCTGGAGTTGTTTTCTGGTTGGCTGTAGCTTAGCCACCGGCCTATGTTAATAATAGTTACTGCTAAATGAACACAAGAGAACATATAATCATTGGTAATGTGTGTGATGAGAATCTGACTCTGCAGTTCGTTAGACACTCCAGATGTTCCTGTTATCTGCTGCTCACCCCTCCTCTCGGGTGTTTTTTGCGCACAACGTGAATAGGTTCCTGTTTTCTGTTGAGATAGTAGCCGCATCCTGTTTAACCATATCTCAAGGCTGCAAGTCTGCTGTTTAGAGGATTGTTCAAACTTAACCTTGTACACACATGTGACCCCTCCCTGCTTGAGTGAATAAATCTAGCCGTCTCAAACTGAGAAATCAGAACACTTATGGCAGCTGCTGAAGCAAGACGGGAGTCCTTGCATGAGAGCTGCGTGTTCTCCCTCTGCAGCGGTGAATCTTACTGTGACTGGTTTTTGACTCCAACATCAACTCAGAAGCAGACATCTTTTTCTCCAATCGCCCCGAACCTGTCTTGGTCTTTCAGGACCAACACCTACTAGCATGCTGATGTGGCATGGCCATATTTGTTTGACATCAATAGTTTGCACTGCAAAGCACTGTGTTTTAAGACTTGTTAGCAACATCTGATAGACGTTGTCATCTGCTTTTGTAAATTTTAGATGGATTGAGCTAAAAGTTTAAGATCATTGATTAATTTAAAAACCAATAAACATGTTTAAGATATTTGCACTGCATAAATTAGAGAATTAAAAGGTTGTTCAATTTTGCATAAATTATTAAACATTTAAATATTTAAATGGTTAAAATAAAAACAATTATTTTGAAGTTAATTGTGAAATGTACTATTTTGTTGGGTCTCAGTTAAGTATTTGTGCAATTTGAATTTAGTAAAATGTATAGCATGGGTTTGTCGTAACCATTTGCATTTACATGTTTCTTGTTTGAATTGTTTTCAAGGTTTTTACCTGCACGAGACCAACCACAATCCTAAACCTTCTAAAAAACTACAAAATAAACTGAAGACAAGGAAAAATTGTGTGGTCCTTGAGTAAAGCCCAGTCATACAATACTGCAAAGACTCTGCCATCCCTTTCAAGCGGGGATTCAACACAATTTAAGGGAAGACTTGACAGTATCAGCTTTGTTCTGCAGGAACCGTTTGCTGTGTCAGCGTGTAGCAGGGTTTTTGACAGCTTGTCAAAAATGCTCTGGGTTTAAGAGGTTTCGCTCCGGATGGCCGTTCCGTAGCTTTCTCTGGAACTGACTCACGGTGAAGTGAGCTCTGTTTTAATATTCTCATGTTATGGTTTACTTGTCCAATTGGAACGTGCCATGTTAAGGGGTGTTAACAAGCAAACATCAGAACATCACGCCTTCTTTCAGTTACAGGGTGCTCTGATTTGTGGGTAAGAAAATATCATTGTGTCATGACGTTTAATTTAACTTTAATTTATCTCTAATGAACCTTGTGTCTGAGTGTAGATGATGATTACCTTATCATATCAAACATTACTGATCATCATATATAAATCTTTCAGTGTAATAATAACATTGTGGTGGGCTGCCACCTTACCGTGGTGGAGAGGTTTGTGTCTCAATGATCCTAGGAGCTAAGTTGTCTGAGGCTCTTTGCCTCTGGTAGGGTCACCCATGGCAAACAGGTCCTAGGTGAGGGATCAGACAAAGAGCAGCCCGAAGACCTCTTGTGATGAATTATTTAAATGGAAACCGTGTTCCCTCGCCCAGACGTGGGTCACAGGGGACCCCTCTGGAGCCAGGCCTGGAGGTGGGGCATGTTGACAAGCGCCTGGTGGCCAGGCTTTCACCCATGGAGCCCGGCCGGGCACAGCCCGAAGAGGAAACGTGGGTCCCCCTTCCCATGGGCTCACCACTCGTGGGAGGGACCAAAGGGGTCGGGTGCAGTGTGTGACGGGTGGTAGTCGAGGGCAGGGATCTTGGCGGTCTGATCCTCGGCTACAGAAGTTGGCTCTTGGCATCTCTATCTTGGTTATCTCTAGATAACCAAACTGGAATCCCGTGGTCTCTTGGTTATTTTCAGTCTGCAGCTGAGGACTCCACTGATTTCATTTCCTTTGACAACATAACCCATCAGCCACGTGTCGGTTATTAAAATCTATTATCTAGCATTAAATCTTACTGGGATGTAGACATCCTCAAACAAAAGGCATCAAACAAACAAGATGTTAAATTATAGTCCTGCTTTACTTTGTGGTGGGCTGGATTTCATAAATAATGTAGGTAAAGTTTGCTTAAGTAGCTCTTGTCACTTACAAAGTGCTTCACAAATACCAATAAAACAAAAGAACACAACAAACATGAAACAAATGAAAGATGATTATCAACAGAAAAGACAGAAGGAGAATAAAATATGACAGTATGGGTGAAAGATTTGTCCCAAACCCCTAAAAGGTGACGTTAGCTCTGCTGGTGACGTCTTCATGAGGTTTACTTTCTAACAGATTTCCATTTGAGCTTCACCCCAGATTGCCACCACATGTCTTGGATTAGAAAACCCAAGAAATGAGCTGGCAGCACTAACCTGACTGGTGCACTGTGGAGGTGGTCTCCATTCTCAGACGGGTCAGAACCAGAACCAGGCTGCACCTTGTTTGTTTTACCTACACAGCAAGTGATTACTCTTCCAGCTACATGTTTTATTGCAGTTTCCAGTTGTTTCTTATCTTCTCTGAAGCCGTTCTGTTTTCACCTTTGCTGTAATTTGAAGAACCATGGATCTCCTGAGTTCTCCATGGACGAGAATGTGAATTTGGATCAAAGGCTGGATGACTGAAGGAAATCTATCCTTTAGGAAGGGAAGTCTGTCATGAAAATGCTGTCATGCTGCTGTTACAAGGATTCCTTATGTAAGATTCAGAACCGTAGGCATGATGGCAGGCTTTCTTCCTGTGTGTGTGTGTGTGTGTGTGTGTGTGTGTGTGTGTGTGTGTGTGTGTGTGTGTGTGTGTGTGTGTGTGTGTGTGTGTGTGTGTGTGTGTGTGTGTGTGTGTGTGTGTGTGTGTGTGTGTGTTAAACTACTTATGTGTCCATTGTTATCTGTAGCTTTTGCATAAATTACAGTTAAACCTTCTATTAGGGCTGATTTCAGTTTTATTTGCTCTGATGACATCATCAAAGCCCCGTCTTTGGGCCAACTACGTGAAGCTTTTCCTTCTAATTACGGCTTTCATTGCAAATAAATAACCTGTTTAAAAGTCTACCACTGGGCGGTATTTAATTAAACTCTCAGAAAGTTATCACTGTAGCCTGATTCGGTTAAAAGACTTCCACCAAAAGCCTGCTTCGTAGAAACAAACTCGTGAAAATGGTGTTTCACATTAAAACTCAGAAGACAGACTTCTGGGTGTGCTGTATGTCTGAACTTTAAACCATTATGTGGATCATGTTGGTCTGGTTGCCATAGAAACCATGTATTACTTCTGAAAAAGATTGTTTGACTCTGAGCTGCACGTGCATGAACATATTCTCCAACCCCAACCGTCTGCATCAGCTACAGTAATCCCCAAATTCCACTACCTCCACTCTGCTCCGGCACGAATTCCGCAGCAAAATCGGTCCCGTTGTAGTCAATCAGAGCAATTCCACTACTGCGGCCATGCTGCGGCAGTGCGGCGCAGTGCACCACCCTCTGTTCCGGCGTCCGGGAAAAATACAATCGATCCTATTTTTGCCGGACTCCGGAGCACCTCCGCAGTCAATGGACAGGAATCACAACCGCCCAACAGGAAAGGGAGCAAGCACAACTTCCGTTTTTCACAATAAATCGATAAACAAAAGGCGTTTTTTGTTTCATATGCACAGATTTAACAACTTTTAACAACTATCAATGGCGGCTGAACTTTAAATGCACAAAAATAAGCCATAAATACAGTTTCCACTATCAAAGTAGTCACACTTTGTTGATCCAAACACTGCTGATCTCTCAACACAAATGATGGGCAGATTAAACTGTTCATTTTGATGCTTCTCCCACACAACGGGTGTTTGGATCTAACTTCCACGTTTATTGCTCGGACTGTATCGCAAGATCTCGAAAATCCCGCGCATGCTTGTTTGCGCACCTCAGGTCTCCGCACCGGAGCGGAGCCGTTTTAGAGCGGGTACCAGTAAAAATTGAGTTTGGAAGCGAGCGGCTGCGGAAGGCGGGGGTGGAGTGGAGCGGAGGTAG
>NC_091741.1:104482373-104567373 GCF_043380555.1 Nothobranchius furzeri | reverse complement strand
CCATCTTATTTTTATGGTGTTCTAAAAATAGCAACTTTCATCATTTCTACACAAACATTGCTCAGTGGTGGCTGGGGGGGTTGTCTTCCACTCCGCCAACAGAAACTATTTGAAGTGCATCTTTAATGTTCTTTAAAACGATAGAAAAACATCATCTAAGGTCAGAACGTTACTTCGGCTATCCTTCCAGGTTTGCAGATAACTAGCAGGTGTTTAGAAATACTAAACCAAGGGAAGTGGGTAGGCTTCCCTACAAAACGCGCGGTTTTGGAGTCCCATGACTCATATGTACCTCAAGGAAAATGTAGACTCTTTATTTTTAATTTGCTGAAGTAACACCGATTCAAGTTTTTTAACGATAACGATAGTTAATGTTTGTGTATGTCGTCCCTCCTATTTGTCTGGATGTTGTGTTTATAGGAGGATCTTTTGTGACATCAGTGTTCTTGCATTGCATCACAGTAGTGTGTGGCAAGAAACAACACATTTAGCCTATAATTCAGTTGTTTGGATGTTTGGAGGAAGATTCAGTGAAGCAGATGGAGCATTCTTGCTGTGTGGTTGATAGTTCAACCCGTGGGAGGCTTGATAAAAAGTTTTATAGGAATTTTATTTCCTCTGTAAATGTAAATGTAAATGTAAAACAAGTTAGTTTTTGTACATGGTGGTTGCAACAAACAAACACCGTGGAAGGTAATCAGAAATGAGGAACAGAAAATAAAATAATTATTTTAATGTTTAGAGCAGCAGGAAAGGCTGCAGGCGCATCAGTGAGTTTGCGGCTGCTGCGCAGGGGGAGGGGGGAGAGGGCTGAAGCAGGATGCAGAAACCACCGTTGTTAAAAGAGATGTGTTAACTTAGAAAATGTGGGCGCAATTTTAATTGTCAAAAACTCCAGCTAACCTACCGAATCCCCCCCCCCCACCCCCACCCCCTCAGGTGTATGACGTCATCAACGACTAGTCGAAGTCGACTCAATTTTCATTACTTGACTGTCGACTTTAAAAAAATTTAAGTCATGCTACCCCTAGTGTTAACACTGCCCCTTTAAAATTAGATTCAGTGGTTGTGTAGGCAGAAGCTTTACCAACTTCACATGGGACAGCACTCTGCTGTCCAGAAACACTGTGGAGCAGGTAGGTGTCCTAGCTCTTTAGCTGCTTAATGGCTGTTAGCTATTTTCTGTGCATTAGCTTATTTATAGGCTAATAGTTAGCTTTAAGTAAAAAAAAAATTGGAGGAAAAAAATGTTGTTGGCATCATGGCAAAGCCTAGAAGTAAAAGTAAGATAGTAATGCTGTTAGAGGTGAAGCAACAAGCTAAAACCAGAGAGAACATCAGCGTGGCCTATGCTGGTCTGAGGGAGCTAGGAGGCTACAGAATCATGGACTGATGGTGACCTGGCTTTGTTGTTACTGTACTTGCAGGTAATAATATTTTGTTTCCTACAGTATGGCTCTTTTTACTTTGTGGTTTATAGTATTAGCGTTAGCTTGTTAGTAGCAGTAGCTACAACAGGGCTGTCTACAAATGTTGTAATTTCCTTTTCAACCAGTAGGGCGTAGGAGCAGGAAACTGTCATGTGCTACTTTAAGGTCAGACTGGCCTTTTAGTTCTCAGATATTAGAAATAAACAACAACAAAGTGAAGCTGCTTTTGTAGGCATGCCCAGTCTTCTGTCCCACCTGAAAATGATCACAGTGCACCACTAATGAGGGTTAGCTGTCCCAGCTGCAGGCTCCATGTGATGTGTCTAGTGCAGGGGTGTCAAACTCATTTTAGCTCAGGGGCCACATTGAAGAAAATCTAGTCCCAAGTGGGCCGGACCAGTAAATTAAAAAAAAAATCAGATTGTTTTCTTTGTTTTAATACAATCAATATAAAACAAGGCTGGAGCCTGAGGACAGTGTATCCAAAATAGTACAAGTACAACACCTGAAGTGTACTTGAAAATTTGAAAAAATAAAAATAAAAATAAAAAGATCAACAAATAAAAAAAACATTCCTTAGTGATTCAAAGAGCTTACATATCACATGGCTAGATCAGTTTCATGCAATACTTAAAGTATATTTGACTCATTTTACTTAACATCTTTTAGCTTTCACCAGCACATCAATATCAGAAGTCACATCCTGAGTGGCGGCCGACTTCAGGATGTGACTCAAGTTCTTGTGTGAGCCTTGAACGTAGCTTTGTTTTATTTATACTCGCTACAGAGAAAACTTGCTCACACTGATAATTTTATTTTCACATTGTAAAGTATGAAAATAAAGTTTACACAACCATCTCGCGGGCCGGATTTAACCCGCTTGCGGGCCGGATCCGGCCCGCATATTTGACACCCCTGGTCTAGTGTCTTAGACCAGCAGAGCTGTGTGGGTGGTCAACATCTTACGTTCTCTGGTCTTTTTTTTTACAGCATGATGTCTCTCTGCATTAGATCATAAGGAAATTAGGGTCTGGCTAAGAAAAAGGATAAAATCCCAGTTCATTTTATTCCAATCCAGTATTTAAGTCCAAACTGTTGCACAGCCGCAACTCTTCTTCCTGTTTAATGGTTTTGTTTACAGCAGAACAGGTGATTAAATCGTTAGACTAAGGAGAACTAGCAGGAAAGTGAGGACTGGAGTCATGATCGGGCGGTGACCTAGAAATGTTGCTATAATGGTCACCTCGACTATGATGTCGTAGTCTGACGGTATAAAGGAAAGGACTTTGATAGGATGGAAGACGGTGGCTCGGGAGCTAGAGGTACAGCCTGTTATCAATGGGTTGCTGGTTCAAACCCAGGCTCTGGCTGTGTCATACATTGTGTCCTTGGGCATGAGGCCCCAGCCACTACTGGTGAAGATACATCAGAACCAAAAGCCGTCACCCCCAACTAGGGATGCAACAGCAAATTGATAAAATCGATAAAAATCAATGAAGAATTGCGTTGGCAATGCATTTCGTCATCGATTTGTTGCGTTGTGCAACCTTATTCGCAACCTTTATTCAACAGTCAACAGCTCATGTGTAGGTGGAACAGAGCAGACCGAGGCAGATCAGAACAAGAGAGAAAGCTGTTTTTTTATGAGGAACGACACCAGTAAGGTGCTTATGGACGCACCATGAGCTGATGTAGGTGGTGTGGAGGAAAACCAGAAACCAGAAACAACACAAAGGCAGAAACGCGTTGGGATCAAAAGCACAACAATGGGCAGATTAGCTAATGCTAGCAGGTAGCAGGCTCACGATCAAGTGTGGTTCCGAAAAACACGATGGTCGTGAAACTACAAACATCTAAACTCTACAAGTAGAAGAAAAGTCCTCACCATCCTCTTTATTCTCAGCTGTCTGCAGATATGGAGCAGAACTGCTGTCAGGTTCTAGTCTGCTCTGCTAAACACAGCAGCAGGATTATGGAAAGCCACTGTAGCATGTAATCCACAAATGTGTCTATATGTGGACATAGTTTAAACTGGATTATTGCCAAACAGTACATAATAAATATGTCACCATTACATTTTTGCAGAAGTTAAATGTTATTAGCATTTCCTTTAGTAGCTAGTACTGAACATGTTGATGAAATACATAAAATGTTACTGATCAGAGTTTAACTATGGCTGTATTTAGGTGATAGCATGTTGTTTTACACACTATTGAACTGTTTTCTAATCAGGTTTTGTTGTTAAAGTAAAGGAAGGCGGGAAAAATGTTTCCCTAGCAATTTTTAATTAAGTAATTTAGTGAATGACATTTGTGGGAAATGCGGGTCTTTTTAATCTGTAAAGCACTTTGAGTTACATTTTTGTATGAAAACCACTTTATTAATAAAGTTTGATTCGATTTAAAGTTTCCCGTTTAATCCGATTAATCGAGTCGAGACCCCACCCAATTCATCCATGATCCAAATAATCGTTTGTTGCAGCCCTACCCCTAACTTACACTGGGATGTACAAGCAGCACGTTCCAGCTGCAACGTGTTTCCATCGTTACGTCCAAGCTGCATCAATCCCCACCCGGAGCACGTCAGACATGGAGCGGTGGTAGCGTGGTCCATGTCGCTGGACTAAAACAGTAACAACAAGGTCACAACATCACAGGTGGAATGCTAAGTGTGATGTCATTTATAAATGCCAGGTTGAAAATCCTCACTGTTCACTCAATTGCAAATCTGCTTTTGTCTTTTATTTTGAAATGTAGCAGATACTCTACAATGCCATGTGTGATTTCCTATGCTAACGGTGGAGGTTGGCACATGGAAGCATGTTGCATCAAAGTTAGGTGTGTCCATTGTAAACCAAACCATAGACTACAACAACAGGACAGACACACCTGGAGCCAGGCATACACCTGAGACTGAACACACCTGGCAGCATGTTCAACTGTGGTTGAAATATATAAAACACAATACTGTCACTACAGGGGGTAAACATGTTTATGTTGTATGCATAGGGGTAGGGGTAGGGTCTTTTCATTCAAATGATCTGGGTGGTTAGCCCTCAAAATACGTTTATTACTGCTTGTCATGGACATTGGACACATATGTTAGTTTATCATTATCTGTGCAAATGTTTTTATTAATATTTAAATGGAAATTAAGTTAAACATCCTCTTCCAAAAGAAATTTGTTGTGATTGTCCATGCATGGGTTCTCCCCCTGCAGGACCGCAGCCAGAGAGTGGTATCTATGATTAATTGATCATGGGAGCTGACTCTGCCTACTGCCAGCTGTGGGTCAGGCCCATCTGCATGTGGAGATTGGGCTGTAAGCGACGGGCAGGCGCCAGCTGGCTGACACACACACACACACACACACACACACACACACACACACACACACACACACACACAGAGCGCCCTGGACAGCACCCAGCACCAGGCTGGTGGGCTGGGTGGTGGATGGGCAGATGCAGGCCAGGCCGCAGACTTCTCTGCTCAAACCAGCAGGACTCACAAAGCATCACTGACACCTTCACATTTTGGTCCTTGTTCCTGACAGACCACTCTTCAGGTAGTGTACAATCCTGAATCAACGAGGTCTTCCTTCACAGTAAAGCACCTTTTTCTTTACTGGACGCAGCTCTGCTCGGCCAAACATGACTCATCTCTACATGACGTCAGCTGGTTTTCCAATTCAAACCGAGACGGGTTAGGGTTGGTCGATCTATACCCAACGCAAGAGTATTGTGAGGTGATCAGTGTGTCACACAAAACTGAACTCAGCAAGTAAATGATGGCGATCTTGAACCTTCTGCTATGTTTCTAGCTTATTGTCAGACTCTGAACCAGGAAACAGCTGCAGGCAGACAGCTCTGGAACAACAAGGGCCTCCACCCCAACCCAGCGAGCGACCAACATGTTGCAATTTTGATTACAATGAAGCAGGTACTAAGCGTCTAGGGGGAATACCGATCCGTGCTGTGTTCCAAACTGTAGACGGTGGTATCCCACTAGCCAGCTGGAGAGCCTAGCTGGTATAACACAACAAGCTCTTTTATGCTACTTGACAGAACACACCAAGTGAGCTTTAACGGCCGGCTCTCCAAGGCTCGTATCATAAAACATGGTGTCCCTTAAGGGTGTGTCCTGGTGCAATTCCTGTTTTCTCTTTATTTGACACCACTTGATGATCTTCTCAATCAATCAAACTTTATTTATAAAGTGCTTTTCAGACAGAAAACAACTCAAAGTGCTTTACAGATTAAAAAGACCCCACATATCCCACAAATGTCATTAAAAAGTTAACTCCCCCTCCCCAAACCAGTAACACACACAAGCACGCACGCGCGCGCGCACACACACACACACACACACACACACACACACACACACACACACACACACACACACACAAACACACAACACAGTTGAGAACATCAGTAACCACTGGGCTGAGCTCAGATGAGTCAGGTGCATAAGGAAACATAAGAAAAGGCCATGGGGGAGCCATCTGCCCCAACAGCAGAAGATCCACGGCAGCAGCCAGGGCATCGACACAGGGCGACCAGAGGAGGGAGGGCGGGGACCCCCTACTTACACCCAAGCACTACCGAGAGAGTGCCGATGCCACTGCCGCCGACCCTGAGGCAGAGGGCTCCCACAGATGAAATGCTGTACAGTATTAGAATAAGTAAAAGAATGAAATTAGAGGAGATAATATAAAAATAGTGACATGAACCTTCTCTATGGCCCTGAGGTCCTCTGGCAGCCTGTCCCAGAGACGAGGGCCCTAATACTGGAAGGACGCTCCACCATGGGTGTGTGTCCTGACTTTCGGTATCACAAAGAGATGACTGCCTGAGGAGCACAAAGGCCGTGAGGGATTCTATAGTAAAATCATTTCGGAAAGGTAAGAAGTGTCCAAGACACTTTAAACCATTAAAAGAACCTTAAAATCTATCCTGAAACGTACAGGGAGCAAATGAAAAGATTTTAAAATCAAACTAATGCACTCCTGCTTCCTGGTTTTCATCAGGACACATGCTGCAGGATTTTGTAAAAGCTATAAACCTGAGATGCTCCTTTGGGAAGACCAGAAAGCAGGGCATTACAGTAGTATATTCTACTGGTGATTAAAGCATGCATCGGTGTCTCCGTATTGGCCTGAGAGATGATGGGGCATACTCGTGATGTTCTTTAGATGATAAAAACTATTTTAGAAATATTTTTAATTTGAGGAATAAAAGTCAGCTCAGAGTCAAATATCACACCCAGGTTTATTTATTTGCTGAGAATGATTAAAAGACAAAGATTGTAGTTTTGGTAAAAGTTTCTCTCTTTGGGCCTCAGGACTGACTAAAACTTCAGTTTTGTCCTGGATGAGCTGGAGAAAGTTTTCTGCCATCCAGGATTTGATGTCTAATATGCAGTTAAAAGTGCATCCATTGGCCGTGTGTCATCAGGACACACGGAGGTGTACAACTGTGTATAGTCAGCATAACTGTGCAAGTTCACTCCGTGTCTCCTGATGACGCCAAGAGGCCTAAAACTGAACCCTGGGGCACACCACATGTAATCCTAGAGGAACAGGTATTTAGACTCTCCATAAAAGTCCTGCCTGTGAGGTAGGATGTGAACCATCTGTGGACAGCACCAGAGAGGCCAATCTGATTAAAAGAATAGTGTGGTCTCTTCTGTATCGAAGGCAGCTCTTAGGTCCAGTAGAACCAACACCCCTCCCCCCTACAGGCATCACAGTTCACCCTAAATTGTCTCTGTGTTGTGGTTCACCCTACAACCAGACTAGCATTCATACTGAAGACAGTATGAATGTTAATAAAATCATTAAGTCAATTTAAAACAAGCTTTTCTAAAATGTTGCTTAAGAATGGTAAGTTGGATACCAGTCAATAATTGTTCAAATTGTTAAAATCTAAACTGCTCATCTTCAATAGGAGCCTCACCACCGCCCCTTTAAAGGCAGCACGAAAGACCCTCTTCTGAAGGGAGCAACTCATCAAGATTAAAATCTTATCTATAAAAGAATCGTAAAATTGTTTAAAAAACCTAGTGGAAATAGGGTCCACAACACATGTGGTGGGTCTCACTGAGGAGAAAACCTTATCAAGACTGTCAGCTTCCACCAGGACAAAAACTGTCCAGCTGTCATGAGCTGAACTAGAGGTACAGGAAGCAGGCTGGAGACATGGTCGTAGACAGGCTAGGGTGGTGCCTATCTCCAGCGATCAATGGGCAATCAGGCGGGGTACACCCTGGACAGAGAGCCAGTAATCTTGGTTCTACTTATATTAAATTATTTATGTGGACTCTCCGGGGATTACTTAGAGCTGAGAGGCGCAGAGCTCTGACCGTTGATGTGCTCCAGACAGATGAGTCCTGAGAACGGCCACAGTAACATTATCAAGTGTCGCCACCTCAAATACATATACAACACGCAATCGTTTATGTTGGCTATGTCCTAAGCTTTCTGTCTTTTATATGCGTGCTTGATGCGTTTCGCTGCTGTGGAGCAGAGCGCATCACCTGTTTCGTCCTCCGGTAACTTCACCTCACAGGTCTGCGCGGCTCGCATTCCGCTAAATTTGCAGTTGGTAGATCTTTTTGAACTGCAGTTCAAAGGTAACTCATGAGGTGGGATGAAGTAGGGGAACAGTAAAGAACAGTTTCCTGGAAAGTGAATTGGTTGTCATGGGCCAGTTATATGGCCCACAAGGTCTACCAATCTGACCCCTTTAGACTTTTATCTTTGGGGTAATCAGAAGGCCTATGGTGTGAAGATACGAGATATGCAGCACCTGAAACTACTGACACTGGAAGCCTGTGCTGGCATTTCTCCTGCAGTGTTGCTATCAGTGGGAGAAGAGTGGGAGAAGTGGTTTGCATTGACAATCCAACACAATGGGCAGCACACTGAACACGTTTAATAAGTGGCCAAAAACATGTAAATAACTCATAAAAGAATAAAGTTATACTCAAACCAAGCACACCATCGTTTTTCTTGTGAAATTCTGGAACTGCGCTGCTCTGGGTGGCTGCATGTTGGAGTAGCTCTGTTGACTATATGTAAGTTTTGCCTTTTCTTGGACATTTTTTCTTCTAGTTTCTCAAGAAAAACTGTATTTTTTTGGACATATTACTCTTCTGTTCCTGATGCTGTGAAGCTTTTTACTGCTATTTTTTCACTTTTTTCACTTTTTAGGCATCTGTTATTATGCGTAACCATGGCAACAAGCTGGTTTACAATCGGGAGCAGCTGATTAACATTGTAAAGGCTGAAATAATACCTCAAATGAAGCCACAAATCCCAAATGAGCTAAAACGCAAGAAGCGTGAGTGCAGAACTAGAGCAAAACAAAGACAGAGAAAGAGGAAATTCAAACCATCTCTTCCATCGATCTTAATGGGCAATGTGAGATCACTGGGCAACAAGATGGATGCACTCCAAGACCTTTCAAGGACTCAGCCAGAGTATTGGCAGTGCGGTGTGATGTGTTTCACTGAGACGTGGCTGCAGGAACATATCCCCAATTCCAGCGTCTCTCTGCCAGGATTCCTGACTGTACGAGCAGACAGAGATCCGAAGTGAAGTGGTAAAGGAAAAAGAGGTGGAGTGGCAGTGCTTGTAAACAACAGATGGTGCCATCCAGGTCATGCTTCACTGAAATGTTGTCTCTGCAGCCCAGATGTTGAACTCTTGGCAGTAAGTTGTCGCCCATATTATTTGCCAAGAGAGTTCACCAGTGTTGTCTTGGCAATAGTTTATATTCCACCTTCAGCCATTGCTGTATGTGCATGTGATGCCATCAGTTCCGATGTCGCTAAGCTACAAAGCCAGCACCCCAATGCATTTGTGGCTCTATCTAATGATTTAAATCATGTTTTTATCATGATTTTTATCAATCTACACTTCCAACATTTCATCAGTTTGTCAGCTGCTCCACCAGAGAAAACAAGACATTGGATTTGTGTTATGCAAGTGTAAAGAATGCATACATGTCCAAAACTCGACCTCCTCTGGGACAATGAGATCACAATCTTGTTTTTCTTTGCTCAGAATGCAAACCACTTGTTCAGAGGCAACCTGTGACGAGAAGAACTGTGAGAAAATGGTCACAGGACACTGAAGAAGCCCTGCAGAGTTGTTTTGAGACCACAGTATGGATGATTCTCTGCCAAGGATATGAAGAAGACATCAATGCCATGACTGGATATGTCACTGACTATATAAACTTCTGTGTGGACATCATCATACCCACCAGAACAGTGAGATGCTTCGCTAATAACAAACCCTGGATCACCAGTGAACTGAAGAATCTGCTAAATGAGAAATAAAGAGCCTTCAAGGAGGGAGAGGGAATTATTGAGGAGTATACAGAAGCAACTGAAGATCAAGATCAGAGACGGCAAGGAGGCATACAGGAAGAAGCTGGAGAACAAATTATAGAGGAACAATATCAGAGATGTCTGGTCAGGGATGAAGAAGATCACAGGCTTCAAGCAGAGGAAGGATTGCACAGATGGCAGCCTGGACACAGCCAATGAACTGAACAAGTTCTTCAATAGGTTCACTTCAGGAACAAACCCAACATCCTCCTCACCTGTCCCCAGCCAATCAGACATCCCATCCTCCTCTGATCCAACATTTTCCTGTCACACGCCAGCTTTTTTGTCTTCTAACACAGTCATGCACTCTTCTGGTTCTATAAATCTGTCTTCAACCAAGTCAGGAGATGCTGCTGCCCCATTTACCTCACACTCCCACCTATCTGTCTCTGTAAGTCAGGTGAAGAGGCAGCTGGAGAGACTGAACAGGAACAAGGCTGCAGGTCCAGATGGCATCTGCCCCAGAATACTGAAGGCCTGTGCAGAGCAGCTCTGTGGGATTCTGCAGCACCTCTTCAACCTCAGCCTGGACCAGGAGAAGGTTCCAGTCCTGTGGAAGACATTCTGCCTTGTTCCAGTTCCAAAGAAAACTCGCCCATCAGTCAATGACGACTACAGGCCGGTTGCTCTAACATCCCACATCATGAAGGTCCTGGAGAGACTCCTTTTGGTCCACCTTAATAAGCAAACTAGGACATATCAGGACCCGCTGCAGTTTGCTTATCACCATGGAGTTGGAGTTGAAGATGCCATCATCCAGCTGCTTCAACCAACCCACTGTCATCTGGACAAAGCAGGCAGCACTGTGAGGGTCATGTTCTTTGATTTCTCCAGTGCATTTAACACAATCCATCTTGATGTACTTTGCCAGAAACTCCAGAAGACATAGGTGGAGTCAAACACTGTTTCTATCATGGGAGAAGAAGCGGAGGTGGTTAAGGAATACAAGCACCTTTGAGTTCACCTGGACAACAGACTGGACTGGAGAAAGAACAGCAAAGGCATTTACAAGAAGGGACACAGCAGACTGCACTTCTTGGGGACGTTTAGGTCCTTCAATGTCTGTAGCAAGATGCTGCAGATCTTCTACAAGTCTGTTGTTGAGAGTGTAATCTCCTCAGTCATCGTCTGTTGGGGTAGTAGCATCAGAAGCAGGGACCTGAAAAGGCTCAACAGCCTAATAAAATGGCTGGTTATGTTCTGGGGACGACTGTGGAACCAGTGGAGGAGATAATGCAAAGAAGGATTCTCCAGAGAATCAAGAAAATTAAGGACAACCCTGAGCATTCCCTTCACAAGACTGTTCGACAACGGAAGAGTGTCTTCAGTCAGAGGCTTCTTCAGTTTTGCTGCAACACTGACCGCTACTGGAGATCCTTCCTGCCAACAGCCATTGTAATATACAATAACTCTTTGACAACTTGATTATTCTTTTTATTCTGAGCTACTACAGCAATCAATTTCCCTCTGGGATTAATAACGTATTTTTGAATTGAACTGAATTGAATTGAATTGAATTACAAAAAAGTTGGAAGTGTCACATGAACCTCTTCCAATTGAAAAAACAAAAGTAGGATCCAAGATGGCCGACTTCCAAATAGCCACCAAGGTCACCACCCATCTTGAAAAGTTTCCCACTCACATATACCAATGTGCCACAAACAGGACTTTTATATCACCAACCATCCCACTCACCATATTATATATGTATGTATGTATGTATGTATGTATATATATATATATATATATATATATATATATATATATATATATATATATATATATATATACATATACATATATCATACCAATTTATTTTTATAGCACCATTTCACAATAGCATGGCAGCTAACCAAAGCTGTACATAAAATACGGTTCGTACACTTTTTTAGCTATGGTTTGCCATAACTTTTCCATGACTTCTCCATACTTCTTCCAGCACTCGCAGAGTACAGACGCTTCTGCTCTTGCTCCCTTATCTTTTTTTGCCAAGGCTCTTTGTCCTGTCTGCCTTCAGTGTGCTTCTCTGCATTTCTTCTGGAAATCCCTATTTTTTGGGAAAATGGACTTAATTAACTGGTCATTCAACGCGATTGATAAAAAAAATGTCTACGATGAGAACAGAGGAGGGGGCTCCCACTTGCCCTCAAGGGACACACGCAGTGGGATATGCGCTCGATTCCTGGAAAGAATGGAGGATCGTATGCCTCTCTCAGTTGTCCATTGAGTATGTCGAATATGTGTGGACATTTGGCCTGATGATCACTGGATTTCTTCTGATTGGAGTGGGAGGATATCTGGTTTTCCTCAAATTTGGGAAGACGGGAGCGATTGGAGGGCGACCAGCACCCACGGAAAGCACCGCCCGGGCGGATGCCTCACAGACTGGGACGTTACTCGAGGTGAACCGTAAGCTGGACAATGTCCTAGCTGTGTTACCGGTATTAGTGCGCAAAATGGATGTCATCTCGGAGAGGGTCAGCAGACAGTGTGGAGATGTTTAAAACCCAAATTGGCTTCACTGGAGGACTTGAATGATCGGTTATAGACTGAAGGTAGAGAGGAAAATCATCTCTGCCTGACCCAAACAAATTCTTGTTATCCAAATCTGACACCAAGGCAGCCTTCAAGCTGCTAACAACAACCCCCACGAAGGAAGGAATGCAGATAGATGCTGTGAACCCCCCCCCCCCCCCCCCCCCCCCCCTTCGGATTGTGGACTTCTGCCTAGCAAGGTCATCAGCCTGCAGGACTCAATGTGCTCTGTGCTCCTCCCAAGATCTCCCTCCCACCTGTGGCTACAGTTGGCTGAGTGCCATGCAGGGCTGCTCCCGCCGGGGAAAGAGGAACACCATTTCCCAATCAAAGCATGTATCTGCATAAACATATAAAAATAAAGAAAAGTCAAGTGCACCTGCATACTTTATTAAAACAAATATAAATTCTCCAAAAATAAATGTTCTCTTAAAACATAAAATGTGCAAAATTTTTAACTTAATGTAGAATGGATCTTTGTTGTAATGCCCTACTTGTATTCACTTTTTACCAAAATAACACATTATATAAACTAAAATAGGCTTCACAAAATTAAATTTTACTCCTCAAACAAGAGCCTGAACATTAGTCTGGAACATAGAGAGAAATTAATCTCTGTAATATCCTCTCCTGGCATGTCACACAGTAACCATCTTTACTGCTTCATCTGAGAAAGCGTAGCATCAATGTGCTTGTCAATGTCTTGAAGAGAAGCTCTTTTTCTTTGGCAGTGCAACGCAAACTGTTTGACTTTGTGATGAAGGTCAGTTTTCCAGTAAATTTGGCTTCTTCAGCATACTCATCAGCTGCCTTCTCCAACGCAGCAATGTCACTTTCTGCTCTGACCTTCTTATATATATATATATATATATATATATATATATATATATATATATATATATATATATATGTATATATATATATATATATATATATATATATATATATATATATATATATATACGTTATTACATACACATTATTAATACGGAAATATTACATATTACATACATTATTAATACGTATTATTATACCGTAAATCCTCTAATATGAGCCTGTATTTAATTAACTGCCGGGTATCATATTTTGGCTGGTGTCGGAGTCGGCGGAGGTTAATAATGACTGTTTTTTTAATTGTGGCCGAGTGGAATGTGGTGACAAACGAGTACGGGGGGCGGTTGTGTCATCCGTCTCACTTTTGATTTGCCAGTGATAGACCGCGAGGGTAACTTTAACCGTGCGGAGATGAAGAGGATGCGAAAATTTGATATCAAGTTCTAAGAGAACGTGCTGATTATGCTGCAGAACACTCTGGGGAGCAGTAGCAGGG
The DNA here is from genome assembly GCF_043380555.1 of Nothobranchius furzeri. Classification (NCBI taxonomy): domain Eukaryota; kingdom Metazoa; phylum Chordata; class Actinopteri; order Cyprinodontiformes; family Nothobranchiidae; genus Nothobranchius; species Nothobranchius furzeri. Next base: position 104,553,679 of record NC_091741.1, on the reverse strand, counting down.
GTTGTGTGAACTAGTCCACTTCACTATAGTGACTTTTTATGCCTGTCGTCGATTAGACGCTGTCACGTGATAATGACCGGCAAGATGCAGCCCTCAGAAAAGACAGCAGCCTGCGGTCAGCAGGTGACAAGCTCCTGCGCATCGGGAGGCAACGTGCTGTGCCAGAGCATCGGTACTGACACCCGCCGTAAAATGGACATTTAACCAAATTGTGACGTTTACCCTCTTACAATTTAACCTTCCCCTCACCCCCATCCTAACCTTAACCAGCTTGCGCATGCAAAGCTCTGATTGTTGACGCGCTCCAGACATCTGCATCCTGAGCACGGCCACAGTAACAGTGAATAAACCTTCACCTCTGTGAGGGATTTAAAACCTTGTTTGTTCTTCATGGTTTTATTACTACAGGTTTTCAACAGTAATAGTTCTGCATTAACATTGTAATATTGTGAGATTTTGAGTACTGTGCACAGAAACAACAACTACTGTACTAGATGTTTAATCAGTTGTCTAGATCCCAGGCCTTTCAGCTTATCTTTAATTCATGCTGTCTTCGCAGCGATTATAGCGTGCCTGCATGCCTCTGCAAAACAATGATCCCAACATGAGAAAGCCATTTAAAAATGGAAAAAGTGGGAAAAGAAAATGATTGGTTAGCTCATTTGTAAATCTTTAACAATCTATGAATTAAACATGAATATTAGGCTAGGCAGCTGTATTTATACAGCACATATCATACACAGAGGCAATTCAGTGTGCTTTCTATTAGCAAGAATAGCTAGAACATTATGACCAACATGCCAAAAGTACACAAATTAAATTTTGATTAAAAAAGTAAAGAAAAGTTAGAGGGTGAGCAGTTAAAGTGCAGAACAGTCATTCAAAGGCTGATGAATACATGAAGGTTTCACTGTTACCAGAGCTGGGGCAGATCTGAGGTCACGAGAAGGCGGATTCCATCTGTGAGAAGCACAGTAGCTAAAAGCAGCTTCACAGCTTTTTTGGGAAGACCAGTTAGGAGACCATTGCAATAGTCCAGCTGGCTGAAGAAGAACACATGAATGAGTTTCTCTAGGCCTTATCTGGGTATGAGACCTCTGAGTCTGGTCTAGTTATCGCCCTCCTAGAACTGCATTTTTCTGGACCGAGATGTTTGATGCTGTTCCTGGGATCTGCTTTAGCCACTCCGCCAGTCTGGGGGTCACTGCCCTGAGTGCCCTGATGCCCATGGGCACCATCGATGTCTTCACTCTCCAGGCTTTCTCAAGTTCTTCTTTGAGGCCCTGGTACTTCTCTAGTTTCTCGTGTTCCTGTTTCCTGATTTTGCCTTTAATTAAAAAAAAAATCGTTTTGTTTCTGAACTATGAAAAAAATAGTCAAAAAATATGGGTACTTTTTCAATGAGATGCTAATTTTAGTGGAAAATTAATTAAAAACAAACATAAAAAAATCTAAAATATTACTGGTACTTTTTTCATTCTGTTGTGGAAAACATTGAAAACTCTGCAAAGCTGCTTAAACCTGCATGTTTTTATTATTGTGGGCCTATCTATTATTAAACTGATCAGAGCCACTACAGAGTTATGTTGTGGTAACGTGAGAGGAACTGTGAAACAGTAAAGCTTTTGCTGTATGCTTCTTCATGTTGAATTCAAATAAAATATATACAAGAAATATATGATAATAATAAGAATAATAATGTTGTGTATATGTAACAGTGTAGTTAGGGCCAAAAGGCAGAATATACATTTTGTTTGTTTGTTGTTTTCTCATTAGAACTTCACGTTGTCCCACATTTGGCAAGTTGGGATCTGGTCGCCCTGACACACACGCACGCACGCACACACGCACACGCACGCACGCACGCACACACGCACGCACACACGCACGCACACACACACACACTCACACACACTTTCCAGGATTGCTTCTGCTCCTTGAAACAAGAGCCCCAGAGCTTTTTTCCCACTGAAATGACTCACAATGCATTCAATCACGCTGGAGATCACTGCCCATCTATTGAAGTAACAAGTCTAGGTCCACTTTAAAAAAGACATATGATAGAAGTTTAACTGTGTATGGAGATGTGATTTATTTTGTTTGGATCTTCCAGACAGCACTGTTGAGTTATATTGCATAGGCAGAAACACACACACTTACTGCACTTACACACACACACACACACACACACACACACACAGTTCTTCAAGGCGGTTGATGTGTCTGCATCTTATTTTCCTTGGGTATTGATTTCTTTCCTGGCATCGCATTGCACTCGTCCCTCATCATGATGCCCACTTCACCCAGAACAGAACAAAGTACAGCCAACACAACCACCTGACTGGAGGTTTTATATGCAATAAATAAACAAGAACAGGTTGATGTATCTTAAGGTGAAAATGTTGAAGCAAACTAAAACCTTCCTTATTTACCACTAGCCTCGCACTTCTGCCGCCCCCTCAGTAACCTTATGTACTGTTAAAGGTTCATTGTAGGAACCATAAAGTAGCCATGATTAAAACATTTTCACACCATCAGTAATAAAATCTCTGTACCCTCAGGTCATGTGGGTGGCAGCAGCTCAGGAGGATGGAAGGATCGATACCGGCCCCACCAGAATGCTGCTGTTGTGTCCTTGGTCAAGACCATCGACATATATACTGGACAATTCATTTCCATAGGCTCCAATAACACGTTTCTGTGGGTAAATGGGAGGTGGCCACCACCGCCATTTTGACCGTGTCACAGGTTCCGTCAATCCCAGACAATTTCACAAAAGGGAAGAGAGGTGAAGCTGAGGGTGGGGCTGTAAGGCTGGGATCAACTGACGACACCCGGTCGAACTAGCTACAAGCTAACCTGAAGCTAACGCGGAGGTGGGAGCTAAGCTACAACCGGAGTTAACAGTGCACAACACCAGAGCTTCTGAGTCAGAGATGCGCCGGGCTGACCGCTGCATAAAACCGGGTGGAACACAGAGGTCTCCCGAAAGCTGCTGAAAGCCGGCAGCCCGCGCAGCAGACAGAAGCCGCGATCAGACAGAGATGTGCCAAGCTACGGGGAGGGGAGAAACGGGTGGAAAACATCGGTCTCCCGAGAGCTTTGCAAGCCGATAGTGGGAACCCAGCTCCACCAACATGTTATATTTCAACCCATTTTCTGAAGTGCAGCATTATGTTAAATGCACTGGGTTTTACCCTATTACATTTAAATTTCATGGTTAAACAGTACATGTTAAAATCTAAGCTCAGCTCGGCAGTGACCTAAAATACATAAATATCATTTTACTTACCGATAAAAATGAAGTGGAGACTCCTTGGATGCTCTATTAGTGCAATTAATGCCACAGCAAGTCATTTTGTCCAACAATTGCACTAAGTACTAAAAATCCTGGAACAGTTTCCAGGCCAGACCGAGGCTCTACTGAGGCCTTTCCCCGGAGCTAGCTCTGTGGTCACGTGGGTCTGATGCTCGTTAATTATACAGAATTTTAGGCTTTTAATACACTTAAACAGAAGAGTGAGAAAAAAAAATTCACCCCCTCAGAGTTGTCATGAGTGTAAACTATCTATTAAACCAAAAACATGTTTTGGAACCAGGCTGTAAACATGTTTATTTCTGCTGTGAAATTGGTATTTTTAACATGGGATTCAATGAGGATTTGCTCGCTTCTGACACCAGCCCCCAGCAGATGAGGGTGGAACTGCAATTTTTGGTACTTCCGGGGTGGCCTCAATTTTTGAGCCGCATTGTGGGGGCTTGGTCAAGACACTAAAGACTAATTTATATGTCTCCGTCAGCTCCACGAGGGAGACACGCATAGACGGAGACAAATAACCCTCATACTTCTCTGGGGAGTGTTGCAAAGAAATTCCCCGCCAGGACACCAGAGGGCATAGCACTGTTCTGTGGTGTCCTGTCATGTATCCGGTCAAAGATAGCACGTTTACTGTTGTGTTTACTCATTCTCCTCCATGTCTTCATGCGCTCGCCACCTCTAAACCCAAGTTTCACGCCGTTAACTTCCACGAATAAAACCCTAGCTCCGTATCTTTTCACTCCCCCAGTCACGGGTGAATAAACTTTCATATTTCTAGAGTTTTTCCTCGAGGTATTCTTCAAGATTCTCTGTGTCTGCCGCTAGATATCTTGAGCTCTCTTTATGTTTTAGAGGGCGCAATGGTGGCGCTGTAGACGAAAGTGGCGTCCTGACAAACCACAAGCTTGCGTTCTCCATCTCGACGAACAAATGTTTAGAAAAGAAAGCTTGAATCCATTTGTCCTTGCGAGCCTGTAGGACTGACGATGGTGTTGCGTGCGTCCATCCCGACGCAAAGTGAGACGTATAAATTAGGCTTTAAAGGTTGAATATGGAACATGGACATTCTGGCAACATCTAGTGTTTAGAGGTGGTAGCTGCAACAACAGAAAACATTTTCCAGATGTGGGGTTGTTTCACTGCTGACATGTTAAGTGACCAGTCAGCACCATGGCCATTGACATAGCTAATTTCTAATAATATGTTTATTTTACAACAATATTTACCGTTAGAACATCTTCTGGGCTCAGAATCAGCTGCTTGACTTGTCAAGTCCACCATTTTACACAGTTCCAGCTTCGCCTTGCTGAGCGGACTTTTTAGTGCAACGGTGCCCTCTAGTGGCTGGTAGATGTAAACACAAACAGTGTTGTGCCTGACAAAATAAAATTGAGATTATTTATTTTTTTAAATATAGCTTTTAACAGAAAAACTGTACATTTTCTGCACACCCCTAAATGCCCGGTGGAGGTATTATAAATAAAGTTTTTTTATTCAAATGTGCCATATTCCACCTTTAACCCTCCTTGCCTGCTGATGGTGGTCAGAGGGACCGGTGGCGCCTGTGCTTGGCAGCCTCGCTTCCGGCAGTGCGCCCCAGGACAGCTGTGGCTACAATGCAGCTTGGCTCCACCAGTGTGTGAATGTGTGTGTGCATGGGTGAGCATCTGTTTTTGTTTTAAAGCACCTTGAGGGGTTCTAGGACTGTAGCAGATGCTATATCAAGTTCAATTCAATTCAATTCAAAGATACTGTATTAATCCCAGAGGGAAATTAGAGTTTCAGTACACACAATTCTGAGATCAGACATACAAAGGCAAAGAGACAAGAATTGGTGACTGTGGTCATTCGCAACCCGAGTCGCGCTACCTTAATAGAGACCCGAGGGGTTACATGAGGATTGGATCAGGTGGAGGGAAAAAAAGGCACTTCAGAGTTACCCTCCACAGGGAGGGCAGCTTTGCTATGCAAAAAACAAACAAACAAAAAAAAACACTTCAGGCAGAAATGCAACAGACTTCAGACATTACACAACATAAGTGTCCACTAGGTGGGGTGGTAGGGTTTTAGGGACTCTCCACACGTCAGCTGCAGCAGCCGCGATACACAGCGCTCTTCACCTCAGTCTGGAAAGGGGTGGGAGGTCGTTGGGTTTACAGGGCACAGTGACCCCTGGAACGATTCAGCGGCCTTCACAGCTCGCAGTGCCGCCCAGGCCGGGATAGGGAGACAGAGTTGCCATGGCGACGGCAGCATTCCACGTTTCTTCGGAGTGGGGTGGGGTAGGGGGTGGGGGGGGGGGGGGGGTATTAATTTCAGCCTCACAGGCTCAAGGGCACCAGATTCAGATAAGAAACTGTTTTGGGGCCAGGCAGAGATAATTTCTTCTCTGTCTTAGAGTTCCGTTGGTCCTCAACCTCTCAAAATCCAATAATGGTGTAAATTGATCCATCCCAATCCGTGCTGATTCGTCCACTCGCTCCTTGATCACACCCATCTTTTGTGCCAACGCATGAATCTCAGCCAAAGTTCCAAGCTTACGACTCATCTCAACAATTATATGAGTCTGTGAATTCACAGCGTGGTGCAATCCATCTCTGAGTTCCGGGAGCGAGCCAATATTCCTCGACAGCTTGTTAATTTTCCGGTAAGCCAGGTAACCTCCAAGGCCAAAGAGCAGGAAACCTGACACCAACACCACGAATATCCAGACGTCTTCAGAATCCTCTACAGATAGCTGAGATAGGCAAATCAGGTTCCACTGTTTCCAGGAGTCCATGATGTGCCCAACTGGATCTGTCCTAGAGGGGCACCCGGGAGCCCCTTCTCCTGTTCTCATCGTTGAGAAAATTTTGTCAATCGCGTTGAGTGACCAGCTGACCAGGTCCATTTTTAATAATTTCCAGTTTCCAGAAAAAATGTAGAAGCTCCGTACACCCAAAGACAGACAAAGAGCCTTGGGGATAAGATAGGGAGGAGAGGAGGAAAAAAGCGTCTGCACTCTCCAAGAGCCGGAAGAAGAAGAAATAAATAAATTTAAAAAATCTGGGCCATTTATCATTTATGAACTGTGGCACAGCTTGAAGACACATTTCAGGTGGATTTTCCAGCCACGCCTTCAAATGTGCTGGTGAGAAATACAGATGATGATTGATAGTACAACACTATGTTCAGAGTGTAGGTATGTGGTGAAGTGATGAATAATCATTAACACTGATGCACATTTACCATGACACTGGCGGAGGGAGTTTTTCTTTAAGAAGACGAGTGGCTCTGAGCTGAACCGGATTGGCTTGTGAGTGTCTGAGACACACGGTACACTGTCAACATACCCCTTAGCTACTGGCCATGGCCAGGGGTGGACTGGGACCAAAATTTGGCACTGGCATTTTTATGAAACGTCGGCCCTCGGCAGGGGAGGTTGCTGCTCGCGACTCGTCTATTCCGCCAAATAAGGGAGGAGGGACGCGGTGTTGTGTGTGATGCTCACGGACTTGTCTATATAACCGCATGTGAGACGGGGGCTGGGTTTGGGACAGCCCAAGTTGGGTAAGTGGCCCACTTGGCTAAGCGGCCCACCAGGACAGTGCCAGAATGCCAGATAGGCCAGGCCATGGCCGATTTAAATACAATACTAGGGCCGCACGTTCACATTTTTCACTCCTAGCAACTGGTGCTACAAAGGTTGTAAAACAAAATCTTGTAGCACCAGCATAAAACTTTTGTGACACTTTACAATGAGGGTCCCTTAATTAACCTTAATAAACTTACATACGTACAATGCTTAAAATTAATGTTAGAATTAGGTAATGCATTAATATGCAGACCCCCACCTCGGCATTTTGTCCTATACCCTTGAGGACACTTAATAGTGAACAATATTGGGAATATTAATAAAGGGATCTTTCGTTAATTAACCCTTTGGTGTCTGTGGTATAATTAGTTGTTTTGATATGTTTTAGTGTTAGCTTTTACATTTCACTCTATATTTTATTGTTTATGCCTTGTTTGGTATCATTCTTTTCAGCACAACCTCACCTAATTACATTAAGAGTCCTTTCTTCATTTTGTCATACTCTATTAGCACATTGAATTTGAAAGCACACAAAAAATCTAAATCCAAGTAGAAAATATGACAAACCATTTGTGAGTAAAAAACAAATAAGCTCAAATGTGGCAAAAATTGTTAAATCCAAGTTTTTTGCATGAAAATGGATTGCTACTCACCCCGACTCACGGCAATAGTGCTTTGTGGCGTTAGCGCGTCAGTCGAACAGCCCCCTCCTTTCTGTTTACAGGCATTAGCCTCCAAGTAGCGTTACCCTCCTCTGTCTCGAACTAAAGGAAAACACCCCTCTAAGCGCCGAGTTTTCTCAGCGATTTGTCGACTTTGAATGCCAGAAATTGAGATTTCAGCAGCTCAGTCGTCCGTCCGCTGCTGACATGAAAAGCTCACCAACCAACTTCCAGATGGAGCTGACTGAACTCCAGTTTAGCGACATGCTCAAGTCAGAGTACGACTTTATGGCTGCTGCAGGTTTTACCTCTCCTCCCTGACACACTGACCCAACTCTCCAGATTCAGCAGCACAAACCTGTGTGAGCACCTGTTGTCTGTGATGAAGATGAGCAGAACCACGCAGCTCTTCCTCAGCTCAGAGCCAACCCCACAGGTGCAGGTGTGTGGCTGGAGCAGGTGAGCATCACAGTCAGTCAGAGTGGAGCACACTCAGCTTGGATTATTTTGGTTTTATGAACCTGTATGGCATATTTACTGTGTGCAGGTCCTTGAGACAACTCTGGTCCTGATTTGGCGCTTTATAAATAAACTGAATTGAATTGAATAATTACTCCAGTGAAAATTCCTACTTCAGTGATTTTAGGAAGTATTTGTACGTTAGTTGAAACCCTTGCTACTAATGTTTGTGTATTGTACCAAAATCCTAAATATAAAATAATTCCTGGCTGTGGGAAGCTAGAAGTTATTATAAACCTAACAGTTGTGTCGGGCCGCGTACTGAGACCGTGTCCTCCTGGGGGTCTGGGTTTGGCTGTTTGGGACTGAAAGCTAATGAAATTACCCGGTTAGGATAAAAACTAAACACCACAGGTGTGAACATATTCCTGCTTTTCAGAAATAAAACTTCCTGTTTTCATTATGTTAACAGTCTCGTGCCCGTGTCTGCTGTTCTGCTGTGTGTTTACCTACTAAGTGTCTTTATAATCACTCATCAGGAACGGCATTTAGGCACAAATTACAAAGATGGTTCTATTAGCTCTGGAGTGACTCTGAAGTCATCAAGTAAAGCACCGCTGAGCTGTTTCCTTTGTTTTGCCCAACTTTTCCCAGCAGCTACACAAATGGATGCTGCTGATTCAGAGAAGACTTTTATGTGCTGTCTGAGTTTTAGCTGCTCCACGAAGCTGATATCCACCTGAGTAATGCCTTTTCCTAATGGATGTTTAAGCTACAGTTTTCTGACAATTTGCCCCATGTCGGCATAAACAGTGTGGCTTCAGCAGCTGAATGACTCTAAATCAGCTCTTTCACAGCATTGTGCGGAGTATCATGGGAGCTGCATCTAATCCCACAAGTTCACAAACAACTGAGCCGCACTAAAGTAACGGGACCTTAGATATGCAGAAAAACAGGAAGCTGCTGTTTTTGGAGAGATGTTTAAAGCTAATCTATCAGTGTGTGCAGACAGGGCAGAGACACAGCCCAAGAGCTAATGTCCATCCGTCACCATGGTTACTGTCTCAAACTGCTTTTACATCCTGACGCAATGTTTCAGCTGTGAGTAAAACCAGATGGAAGTGAAACCTTTGGTCCTGGTCTGGTGGGGGCCACTGGGTTCTAACACCACACCAGGACTGTTTTATATGGACTGTGCTGTGACTGATGGCTGTAATGTGGGATTAGACAGATTAGATTAGATTATTCTGTTCTTAGCAGACGTGCTTCATGCAGTGACTGAGAATGGGGGTCAACAAGGGCACAGTGGCAGGGTGGGTGGATGGAGCAGGGTTCAATGACCTTTACATCAGTGATCCCCACCTACCGTCCCCGAGCGTCGGTCCAGCATGTTTTAGATGTTCCCCTAATCCAGCACGCTTTATTCACCTGTTCAGCAGCTCACCGAGCTCTGTGGAACCCAGCTAGTCACCTGCGGATCCAATCAGGTGTGTTGAAGCAGGAAACCATGCTGGATATCGGCCCTCGAGGGAAGGAGTTGGGGGTCACTGCCGGGTTTGTCCTAACGCCATCAACCTGTTCACACTTACTCCAACTGAAGAAGTCAAACAGAAATAAACCACAGCAGACATAACTGGCTTTCTGAGTCAGCTCTGGGGGGGTTCTAATGTTTCTGTGTGCAAATCAAACTAAAGAGTGGTTATTAAACAAAGACATTGATGGTGTCTTCTTTATGTTTCCTAAGTCCAAGTCAAGCTAAAACTATCTGTGAGGGTTTGTGGACTGGAAACACCTCCCATTGGCTGGGTGCACACGGTGCAATGCTAGGGACTCATGACACGTACCGCCATGGCCCCAAAGTAGTCACCACAGAAAAGGCTCACACACTCTAATACTCTGTTGGACCTCCTTTAGCTGTGCCCATAACACACATTCACTGTGGCGTTGCTCCCATGAGCTTCTGCAGCATCACCAGATTTATTTCCATCCAGTGTTGCATTAATGTTCCACCACGATCTTGCATTGATGGTGGTAGAGTCTGACCGCTGCACACAGCCTTCTCCAGCACATCCCAAAGATGGGGACAAGGTCTTGACTCTGTGGTGACCCAACCATGTGTGAAAATGATGTCTCATGCTCCTGACTATCTGAGCCCGATGAATCCTGGCATTGTCATCTCAGAATATGGCCGTGCCATCGGGGAAGAACTAATCCATGGACGGTGTGTTCACGGATTGGGGTTGCAAAGCCATCGCTTGGCCAAATCTTGCCGTTGCTTTAGCAACCCCTAACTACCGCCTGGCTCCGCCCATGATTATTAGTACTTTAGTTGTCGCTGACTGAGGAGGCAGTGCCTCCCCTGCCTCCACTGACTGCATGTCTGCTTAGTTTACGTGTATTTATTTGATTATATTTTCACATTTTTAAAAACAAAACACTATGAAGTCAGCCGGTCACTAGCTGGACACGAAATGCTTGTTTCTGTCTCTGGAAGGAGAGATGACAACAGAAATGATGGAGATGGCTCTTCCTCGTAACCCTTCCTGTGCACACAAGCCCTTAGCTGATATTTGCCGTAGTCTAGAACATTAACATTACTGAGGTGAACTTCTCGTCTGACTGCTTCTTCTGAAGCAGAAAATGAAGTGAAGCCATGGGCTCTTTCTAGTGAGGAACTCCCAGATGACTGCCTGGGGCTCTAAAAGGTGTGTGAGCGAGTGGGTTTTTCTCCAACTGAACTCGGCTCCACGGCTTTTATTTTAGTGTGATTTACACTTAGAGCATGTAAACGGAGAGTATAGAAGGGAGAAAGGTGTAGTTTAAGTTGCACGAATGGATAGAAAGTGAGCATTACCTCTTCTACCTTTGGTAATGGTGATGTCCTCACATGAGTGAAACTTCCCTCCGCGATGCTGCGAGACTTCTGCCTGCAAGCGAATGAACAGAGTGACTAAATGATTTAATTCAGAGTGCACTCATTTAATTAAACATATGGTAATACCTCCGTTAGCGGAGCGACTTTAGCTCTCTGACAGGTTTTCTGGTGTAGCCTGGCTGTGGAACTCTTTGATTTACATGTCCCTCATTCAAAGTGCAGCTCAGAGACAGGGTATGCTCATCAGAAATACTTTGATGTTTCACTGGATCCCACCCTCACTGAAATCCTTGATATTTCCTTAAATATTATATTTTGGATATTCAACCCAAAATAGACATTTTTTTTTCTGCTGACATAGTTCCCAGAGTTAGATAAGTGGTAAAAAACTACTTTGTAACCAGCTCATTCTCCTGACCCGGTTGTACTCCTTTAGCTTTAGCTTAGTTTAAAACACAGTAAGTGAATGGATACCACTAGCATTGTGAGTCTACCTGAGTATTGTTGCTGACCATGTCCATCCCTTTATGACCACAGTGTACCCATCTTCTGATGGCGACTTCCAGCAGGATAATGCACCGTGTCATAAAGCTCCAGTCTTCTCAGACTGGTTTCTGAGTGTGTTTGCAGGAGAGGGAGCGGCAGCTGCACCCTGTCTGCTAATCAGCGGGTCCACTACTTAAGAGGGATGGTGAACACAGCTCGATGCCGGATGATTGCTACTGCTTGGTAGTTTCCAGCCCTCGTTCTAGTCTCCAGGTTTTTTTGGATTACTCTAGTGTATTTTTGGTCTCGTGTGATTTTGTATTTTGGCTCACCCTCCTCAGGTTCTCGATACATCAGGATTACTCACCCAACTCCATTGGACTCCGGACTGTCTCGCTCTGCAACGTTCACCATCCATCCGTCCTGACCGACCCGCTCTCACTCGACCCCACGCTCCCTCTCCAGCCCTGAACACTCCCCTCTTGGATCTACCCCAGCTCACTACCTCCACTCACTCCCCAGTCCCACTCAACCCCAGTAAGTCTTCACTCTGAACTATTCAGTTTAGACTTACTTCCCAGGACTCACCTATCTCTGCTCTCCCCTCCAGACGCTGCATTCCCGTTCCCAGTCCACTGGACTTCCCAGTGTGCCTTTAGTTATCGTTGTTCCAAAATAAAATATTATTTTTCCCATCCATCTGTGTTTGGGTTTGATTCTGCATGTCTTGGGTTAGACACCTCCCCCAGAACATGACAACGATGGGATTTGTGGTCTTTACAGCAAAAAGGACTGGCGGGCCAGTTTTATTATATATTTGATATCTGATCTTGTGGGCCAAATCAGGCCCAAGGGCCTGAGTCTGACACCTGCGCTCTAGAAAACTCTGAAACTTTTCTGTTTCACAGACAGAGGGCCGCTGTGTTGCTGTAGCTGCCAGTGATTCTTCTCTATTTGCACCTTATAACTAGCCTCCATTTGTAAAGTGTCTTCAAGGATTCAACAACCCCCCAAGGTGCTTTACAACACAATCAGCCATTTACAGAGGCAAGTTATAGTTGGAAGAAGAGATTTTCAAGGAAGAAGCTAGAATGGCATCAAGCCTGTGAGTCAATTTATTTTTTACAGCGTGCACCAGAAACATTTTCACAACGATTTAGGAAGCCGCGACTTTCCCAGTTCCTTCCTTTTCCCTTCTCCTCAGACTGTAACTAACGTGGTGGGATATCTGAATGGAGCCACAACACCATGTCCTCGAGCTCAGAGAGGACCATCACCCGCGTGTGTGTGTGTGTGTGTGTGTGTGTGTGTGTGTGTGTGTGTGTGTGTGTGTGTGTGTGTGTGTGTGTGTGTGTGTGTGTGTGTGTGTGTGTGTGTGTGTGCGCGTGCGTGTGTGAATATGCGTGTGTGTGTGTGTGTTTAAATCTTTTATGCAGCTTTGCTGATGTTTTTCTTTGTATTTTTTAAGAATTATGATGATTTAACTGGTAAAAAAAAAGATTCAGACTTGTTAATTTTTGTTTGTTAATTTAATTATTTATTTTGCATTTTATTCTTTACGTTGACATCTTATTGCAGAATTGAGTCATTTTAACCCGGGTATTAGTAATGTAATAACCCAGACTTTTGGGTGTTACTTTCGGGCAGCCTTAGACTGATTCGGTGGGCGGTTTGATTCTGTCATTGTAAACTGACTCTCTAGTGCAGGGGTTCCCAATCCTGGTCCTCGAAGGCCTCCAGCACATTTTAGTTTTAATTCTGCTTCAACACACCTGATTTCAATCAGCAGATGATTAACAGGCTTCTGCAGAGCTTCATGAGATGCTGCACGGGCGATTCAACCAGTTGATCAAGTGTGTTGGAGCAGAAGAACCTCAAAACCTGCTGGATACTGGCCCTCCAGGACCAGGATTGGGCACCCCTGCTCAAGTGAAACCTTCATGAATCCAAAAGTTATATGTGTGGCTGACACGGGTAGCCTAGTGTTTACCATCTTGGCCCACATTAACATTTGCTAACAGTCACTAGGACCTGCAGTCAATACTGAATCATGAGCAGGGATGAACCATATCTGACATGGTCTGCGTCTGTGTCTTCCTTCATGTGTCTTCTGGTGTTTCTCCTTCCCTCTCTAGATTCCCTTCTGTGTCTCATAGCGCCCTCATGTGTCTTTTGTCTGCGTCTCAGTTAAGTGTCTTATGTTGTTACCCTTTTTAATCATTCCTCCCAGGTCAGCTCCAGCCTCTTTGTCCCCAGCTCAGTGTGTGTGTGTGTGTGTGTGTGTGTGTGTGTGTGTGTGTGTGTGTGTGTGTGTATGTGTGTGTGTGTGTGTGTGTGTGTGTGTGTGTGTGTGTGTGTGTGTGTGTGAGTGTGTGTGTGTGTGTGTGTGTGTGTGTGTTATGTCCTCCTCCAACTAGTTTGTGTGAGCCCTTCCCTCTGTCTTTAGATAATTTTTAACCATGAAGAATTACTCACTTCAAACGGGGGTCTTTCCTGCTGCCTTTAAAAGGGCGGTGGTGAGGCCCCTGTTGAAGAAGAGCAATTTAGATTTTAACGAATTAAACAATTATCGACCAGTATCCAACTTACCATTTTTAAGCAAAATTTTAGAAAAGTTGGTTTGAAATCAACTAAATGATTTTATAAACACTAATAATGTCCTAGAGAAATTTCAGTCTGGTTTTAGGGTGAACCACAGCACCGAGACAGCCCTTCTGAAGAGTTTAAATGATTTTAGAGTAAATTATGATAAACAGAAGTTGACAGTGTTGGTCCTACTGGATCTAAGTGCTGCCTTCGATACAGTAGACCACACTATTCTTTTAACTCGTTTACAACTGATCGGCCTCTCTGGTGCTGTACATAGATGGTTCACATCCTACCTCACAGACAGGACTTTCATGGTGAGTTTGGATATCTGTTCCTCTAGGGTCCATGGGATTACATGTGGTGTGCCCCAGGGTTCAATTTTAGGCCCAGTGCTTTTTAATATTTATATGCTCCCTCTTGGCGGAGTCATCAGGAGACACGGGGTTAACTTTCACAGTTATGCTGATGATACACAGTTGTACATCTCTGTGTCTCCGCATGACTCTCGGTCAATGGATGCACTTTTTAACTGTATTTTAGACATCGAATCCTGAATGGCAGAGAACTTTCTCCAGCTCAACCAGGACAAAACTGAAGTTTTAGTCATTGGTCCTGAGGCCCAGAGAGAGAAACTTTTACCAAAATTACAATCTCTGTCTTTTAATCCTTCTGAACAAGTGAAGAACCCGGGTGTGATTTTTGACTCAGAGCTGACTTTTATCCCCCACATTAAAAACATCACAAAAATAGGTTTTTATCATCTAAAGAACATCGCCAGAGTCCGCCCTATTCTCTTATGGACCAATAGTGAGATGCTGATGCATGCTTTTATCACCAGTAGAATAGACTACTGCAATGCCCTGCTTTCTGGTCTTCCCAAAAAGAGCATCTCAGGCTTACAACTTCTACAAAATTCGGCAGCACGTGTCCTGATGAAGACCAGGAGGCGGGAGCACATGACACCGGTTTTAGAATCATTGCATTTGCTCCCCGTATGTTTCAGGATCCATTTTAAGGTTCTCCTAATGGTTTTTAAGTGTCTTAATGGTCTTGGGCCTTCTTATCTATCAGAACTGCTTTTACAATATGAACCCTCGTGGCCTCTGTGCTCCTCTGGCAGGCATCTCCTGGTCATCCCTAAAGTCAGGACACAAACTCACGGCGAGGCGTCCTTCCAGTGTTATGGCCCTCGCCTCTGGAACGAGCTGCCAGAGGACCTCAGGGCCGCAGAGAACGTTCATGTTTTTAAGTCAAGACTCAAGACCCATCTTTTTAGGTTAGCTTTTATCTAAATATTTTCTACAGTTTTATTTCTTGTTTTACATGATTATATTTTATTACTTGCTTTGCATGTTCTTTATGATTATACTTTAGCACAGTTTTATTATTTAAATTATTATTTTACTATCTATATCATTTTATTTATTACTTATTTTCTAATTTTTGTCATTTATATTAGCTCTTTTATTACATTTTTACTCATTTTAATCCAGTGTTTCCTCTGTGGGGGCCCTCTGCCCCGGGGGCGGTGGTCGACTGTAGCTTCCTGGGCGCTCTATAGGTGGGGGTCTATGCTCCCCCTCCACTGAGCGCCCTGACTTAGTGTGGAAGACCTGATGCTGCCAGGACAGACGGCTCCTCTGATGGCGTTTCCTTGCGTTACCATACTTGGCTCATCTGGACTCAGCCTAATAAAATTTTTACTTGTGTGTGTGTGTGAGTCTGTGTGTGTGTGGATGCATATGTTTGTTAATGTTTTTAACCTGTTATGGGAATCTGGGGTCATTTTGTAAAGCACTTTGAATCACACTTTGTTTGAAAAGCACTTTAGAAATAAAATTTGATTGATTGATTGATTGATTGATGATTGATTGATTGATTGATAATTGTTGTTTAGTTTTGTGTTTAGGTATTTGCCCCCCTCTGTTTCTGTTTTCCCCATTTAGATAATTGTTGTCACCTGCCTTCCCTCCAGCCCTCACTCCACACACCTGCTTCCTGTTTCCTTAATTGTTCTCCCTGTGTATTTAAGCCCTGTCTTGTCTCTGTTTGGTGTTGGTCCATTGTTTGTTGTAATTCTGTCAAGTCTTCTCGTGCCTCTTGCATTTTTGGATCTCCAGATCTCTATCTGGATTTTTGGACTGTTGGCTCCCAGCCTTTTGGATTACTTTTGTTACTCCGATAATAAAGGATTTTACTTTACATCTTCCCCAGCCTTGTGTAATCCTGGGTTTCTGCATATTTGGGTCCTAAACACCCCCAAATTGTGACAATATCGAATTGTATCGGCTCAGGGTTTCATCGTATCGTTATTGCATCGTATCGCTGGCAGCGTATGGAGATACAAATCAAATCGGCCTCAGATGTGGAGATTCACATCTCTAACGTAGATGCCCGTGGACTGGCGCTGCCTATTGGAGCTGCCGTAGTGGCCAGCCGCCACTTTAGATGAGTCTCTAATCGCCTCCTGTCCATTCTTTTCTCCTGAGGAAGGCGCTTACACAAGTTAAAGACACACTTTCTTACATTAACATGGAGGATTTTGAAATCTAAGTGCGCATGTGCAACTCACTCTCAGAAAGCCGTGGGGCCCGAACACTCCGGTCCCAAGCCCAGTCTTTAGAATAGCACAAATGACTTTACATCCATGTTCTGTTGGACAACAAGCCTGCAGCATGTGGCACCACGTAGGAAGAAATAATCAAGCCTATTTGTGCTCAGTTTACTTACGTTTGTGAGTCTTTGATGCTTGAATGAAGTGTGATGCTGGACATCTCGTGCTTTGATTCTAGCTCAGTAAAATCCTTTCCATGGGGAAAAGCCCAAAGTAAAGGAAAGATTCGGCCTACTTCTGCTTTCTCATCTTGTGTCGGTAATGAACACAGTCGGGATCTGTGATACTTCTTCATGTCCTCCTGCCATTTGTGATTCCAGCTAAACCTTCTCCATTTGGTTCTTGCTCCATCTCCTTTCTGAGGCGTGTTTCTCTTTCACCTCCTCAGCCTCTCCACAAACAAATCTGTTTTAGACATTCTCTCTCTTATAAATATCCATCAAGTTGATGTTCCAGCGAACAAAGACAGGCAAAGTCCACACGCCAATGCTCATTTCACTCCCTGCAATCAATTTCAAACTAATTAAGGCATGTAAAGCATTTTAATTTCGGATGGGATATTGAATTCTGTCAAGATAAGATCTGCATTAGGTCGTATTTAGAGCCTCAAATCTGATTGGGTGTGTGTGTGGCGTGGGCATGAGCCGGAAAGAAAGAGACCGAGTGAAAGACGGATAGGAAAGAGGCACAGAGGAAGAGGAGCTATGATGCAGAGCAGCTTGATGGTGATGATCATTACGCAGGTATCATGATCATTTAGACCTAATTATTTGATTTTAATTCAAAACAAGTGGTTTAAGTGCATCAACTACGCGTTTAAAAAGAGCCATTTTACATATTCATCTAATAAACTGTGTTTTAGGCGTTCGGCAGGTCAGTAAATATCTAAAGTCAGGATGTTTCCACTAGGTAAAAGGTTCATTGCAGTCCAAATGTCATAGATGTGGTGTACCAGAGGTCAAGTTTTCATCAAAATGAACAGAAATGAACTTTTAGTTTGCAGACACAAACTGCGTCACACATCCAGGGACGTGTTACATCTGTCTGGCCTCCAAACCAGAAAAACAAGGATATACGACGTGCAACTGTCCAAGAAGCCACACCACCTTTACTCAAGGTCTGATGCTGGAGACGAGACCTTTTAATTTCACTCTGAATGAAGTTCATCTTCCTTGAATCCTAACGGACTTTACAACTTCATAGGTTGTTATAATCAGATCAGGTGTTGAATGAACAAGATGTTTCAATCCTGACGTGTGTGAATAATGTGTGCATTCATCAATGATGTGTTCAAATGAATGTTTTTCCTACAATGATTCATTTCAGATGTTAAATTACACCAGATCAGGATGTGCTGACTCAACAAGTTAATCTATCAGTACACTCATACACATTATAATAACATTATTATTAATGTTTAACATTCACGTCTCATAAACGTGTAAAAACATTTGCACTTCACACTAAGAGTGAACCTCTCTGAATATCTGAGGGAAGGAGTGACTTCTGAGGCCTTTTTGGTAATGCTTTTAAACGTGCCAAACTCTGATTTGACAGATTAATCAGCAATGGAGTCGAGAAAACAAGAATTACTTCCTGATCTAGTCGGTTTCCAGCTGCCTCCTGGCTCGACCAAACCGGTCAGCACGTATTTGGAGTCATCATCTCTTTTGACCTCAGGTCGAAACATCCCTCTGCAACGCTACGAGTGGTTCCAGACACGACGGCTCCACACCTCAGACAGACATCTCACCTGCAGGCCCTGGGCGCATCTCATGGCCGATGAAAGCTGAACTCAAAGGGAGGTACGACTCTTTGGGCACTCACGGTCTCGACGTCTGGTGAACTCACCACTCGTGCCGCCTTCGTCGGACTGCCAGGAGCGACACACACACAAGGGTATCGTGGACTCTGCACACTGGTGTCGGATGCTTTTATAAATAAAGTTTAGCTTATTAAGCCATACAGCCAAATATATTTCACAACCCAGACTCCAGCATCTCTCACAGCTACTTCAGAAAGGTTTTGCTAAAACATCTAGTTTCCGTTCCATCATTTCATCCACACCTTGTCATGTACCATCATTAGTTTAGGGAAATAGAAACAAATTCATTTTTACAAATGACAAACTTGACTTTCTGCATTAATATGAAGTGTGTTTATGTTCCCTGAATGAATAAAAGAAATCTTCTGATTAAACATTCAAAGACCAGTCAGACTGATATTTCATGTTCATATGGAATCATCACATCTTATCGGTCATGTGTTACATATGCAGTCAGGCATCAACAGGAACTCCAGTTATGAGGACGTGTATGCCCTAATAAGCCACGAGTTTTCTGTTGTACCAATATATGTTGTTAGAAACACACAATATATTGCTGTTTATTTATAAACCTATAATATTTAGTACATTTTTTGACATACATAGGACGCCATGTTTTCTGCACGCAATGCACTCTGGGGGTGATGACGTACTTTGGTTGCACTTGGAAGAAAAGCCGTTGACGCTAGTGTTTGTTTACGCGCTCACTGTATTAATGATGAAGTAAAAAGCAGCACTGTGCTGCTTTTGGATGTCATTTCCAGTCAGAGGGCAACAAGGGGAGGGATGTGAGTTTACATAGCTTTCCCACTGGCAAGAAGAGGAGAAAGCAGTGGGAAGATGCCTGTGGACGGACACAACTTCCCAAAGATCTGTGGCTGTGTTCCCAACATTTTTCTCCTGATGCGTTTGAAGCTAATAGTGGACCACAACTACTTAAAGAGCTCACCAGAGTGGCTGGGTACAAGAGAAGATGGAAACTAAATGCTTTAGCCACCATTTTCCCACACAAGGAGCCTAAACGCCCTCGGAGAGACGCTGGACGCTCTCCTGAGCCGACAACCCGCTCCTGCAGCCGCCGCTTCTGACACGCCACTCGTGACGGATGAAGCTGAACATTCACCTCTCCCGTCAGTAAAAAAAGCAGTAAGTGTAGCAGCACAGTGTTCTCCACATATATAATATCTGCAAAAATGATTTCAGTCGTTTCACTGAATATCCTAATCATCTATGAAGCACACGACAGCTCTGGATGCTAATGTTCTCCAAAATCATTCATAATTGAATAAGTTTCATCACACGATAGCTTACCGTTAACTTCTGCTGACAAAAATGTAAGCTCTTGACAACAAACACTCCCCCTCTCGGTTACCATGGAGACGCGTTTGCCGCACACGCGCCACCGGTTTTGTCCTGCTCTCGCTTCATCTCGCCCTTCTTGCTCTTCATGTTGATGCTCTTTAGTGAAACATGGTCAGTGATGTCCTCATTAATGTTCCACTCTGGTTCAAGTTGAAAAGGCTGAACAGATGACATGTTTATGTCGTTGAACAGTCACTACAGGGTCCCAAAGCCGCTGGTGCAACCGAGGTACAACCATATGACGTCACTACCTAGAGTGCAGTGCGACGCTTACAACAATGGCGGCCTACGAGTTAAACTATTTTTACAAATTTTATAAAAATGAAGACATCAAGAAGGTTTTTCCCCACTTTAATGTAACTGATACAAACATTTATCTTTTAAGAACCATAAGGTTTTGTAACCTGGGTTCCTTTTAAGGCTGCATAGGGCACTCTGGGATTGTGAACCCTGTTCCTTTAAACCAAAGCCGTTGCACCAGACCTGGTCTCTAATCAACACAATTCTTGGGTTTTTATCGTTACTTTAACAAAATCCTTATTTAAATAAAAACTTTAAGAGGAGTCCTCTAGACCAGCGGTTCCCCGCCTGTTTCACTGAGGACCCCAACCCCACGTCCCACACACCAGATTAATGACCAACTGTCTCCAGACACACAGAGCTACAACTCTTACACAGCTTTGATCATACTATCGGGTGTGCTGTTGGGATTTGATGTGATTTTTACATATTTAATCTTGGTAACCTCACAGCCTCAGCACAGACTCTTGTGGGGTTACAGACCCCGGGTTGGGAACTACTGCTGTTGACGACACCACTGCAGGTGACGATGGGGACCGACACATCAGCCATGAACAGGTACTCCTAAACATTGTAGTTCATGTTAATGTGAAGGGCTCGAAACTACCATGCATCACATTTTAGCTCGGTATATCTGTGTCTTCCAAGGTCTGGCAGCCATCTTGAATGCGACTAACTCCGCAAGTCAATGACAACGAAGGCTGCTTGTGGTGCTTGGAATGTTTTACTTCCAGGCTGGGCTGATTCCAGTAATTCATTCCAATTATATTTGCAAGATATTGAACAACATGTGAGCATGAGCTATGACATCACAACATGTTAGCCCAACATGTGTAGAACTGACTGAGTTATGGGGTGCGGGCAGCTCTGACCGAGACAGGACGAGACTGAACAAGTTTGTTAACAAAGCTAGCTCGGTTCTGAGCTGCCCACTGGATTCAGTTGAGGAGATGGGTGGAAGGAGAATTGTGGGGAAGATGACCTCCATCTTGGAAAACCCCTCCCACCTACCGCATCCCACTGTGGAGACCATGGACAGCTCCTTCAGAGGCAGACTGAGACATCCCAGATGTAAAACAGAACGCTGCCGTAGGTCATTCATCCCCTCTGTGGTGAGAGTGTTGTTGAGGGTCTGACCTCATGAGGAAATTACTGTCCAGTGATTTTCTCCAAAAAGACTGTGCTTAAATTGCTCTGAAAAAGCAGATAATAACATCAGCACCAGAGACTTCATTTTCCATGATGCTTTGCATAGGGAAGCAAGTTGATGACGTCACCACAACAACCAGCTCAAAAACTTTAAGTTTCAGCGAAAAACGAAACTTAACTGTTCTTATGCCCAGTTAGCTGGCTGTAAAGGACACGCTGTTGCTGCTGCTCTGATCAACGTGAGCCAGCGGGAGGCTGGCTGCTGGAGCAGATCGTACACAGAACCGCTGAAAGCAGGACTTGGAAACCCAAAAAGCAACTCCAGCTCCATCAAGCTCGCTGTAAGTTACAAACTCAGCACAAAAGAAACTTTGCTGTCTCTGTCCAGCCCGTGGAGAAACACTCGTGGAGAGAAACAACGGAGGACCATCAGATCTGCAGCGTGAGGAACGAGGGGACGCCTTGGTTCACTAACAAAGGAGTTTGATTTTATTTTATTCATCTTCCTATCTCTCTTCTCCTCTCGTCTCTTCTAGACCACAATAAGCAATTACACCGCGCTATTGCTTCAAAATACCCACGGTTTTTCTCTATCTTCCATATCAAATACGTTAACCTACCGTGAAGTAAGATCTTTTGTTTATTGTTATTTAATCTGGTATTGTCGGTAAGCTGTGGTCAGGCTGCCGACTCTGTTTAGATTAAATAATTTACGAGTGACCTTTGCTGTTTAAGAGTCTAAACTTTTGAAGTGTTGAAGTTGTTTTACTGTGATTTTTAAGCCACTAAGGGCTAATTCTTTTTTTTTTTTTTACTGTGAGAGAGAAGAAAGGAGACACACAACTCATTCCTCCAGCCTTATCAGACACACGCACACACTCACATGCATGCGCGCACCTGGTCTGATTACAAAGCCCATTCATACGCCTTTCACACACACACACACACACACACACACACACACACACACACACACACACACACACACACACACACACACACACACACACACACACACACACACATGGTCTGATTTGATACACACATCTTCAATTATATAAAATTGGTTTGCATTATTAATCTCCTTGTTTAATTAAATGTTATAAAATTCAGATTGGTCTCCAGTAGATTTGTTGTGTCGATGTAAAATCTCTGCTCCTGACGGATTCCACGACTTCAAGAAAGACTGATAAGAGTTTTGGATTCAATTTTCCCCGGTTAAAGGGGTGGTGCCCCGTAGATTCCTAAAGAGTATCTTAATTAATTAATACATCGGTAAATATTCCCATATTTACAGAATTTATTGAAGAATCCAAAAGTAAGTAAAACTTACTAATTATTTGCTCCTAATTACCCCAACAGTGTAGAACTCCCCAGTTCAACTGGTACTGGCATTATCCTGGTACACAATACCACCAATGCAAAACTCAGTATGTGTTCAATACCAGATTTGTATTGCATATGTATGTCTTTTGCAGTACGCTGCAGAGTGTTGGGACCCACATTTTTTATTGTTATTTTGGGGGGGAGGGGGGGCAGTTGAAGGTTACAGTACTAGATTACCACCTATGTGCATACACATGTACCTTTGTTATTATTTCTTTTTTCAAATTATTCTCTAAGTGTTGCTGCTGCTGTAACAGGTGAAATCCCTCACTGTGGGACCAATAAAGTATTTTCTATTCTATTCTATTTCTATATAGATTATGGTTGAGCCTGTCTGGTACCGGGTGGACTCCAAACTTTGGATCGGTTCAAAGTGAACATCTAAATTTCGCCTTCAGAAAAGTTCAAACTCATCCAGAGCTTCAAAAGATTTTTAGCTAATAAAACACAGATGGAGATGTTTCACCTTTTGGCGCCAAACCGTGAAAAACCAAAAATGCAAACCCTACAGGACTTTCCCAGGTTTCATGGTAGCATGTGTGTTTATGTTGGAAACACATTTCTACCTTAAACATGAAGCTCTGATCATCTCATGTGGCTCTCTAATCGGATATAAGGTGGCACTGCAGATGGTAGAAAGTGGGCCTTTGACTTTACCCCCCCCCCCCCACACACACACACACACACACACACACACACTGTCACTCAGAGGATCACTCAGAAGTTGGCTGCCCTGTGCTGACTGATGCTCATTAATGAACACACACCATATATCGCTGCATCTCTCCTCATTTTGGACTGTACCTGTGCTAATGACCGGTTGACCCCAATCAATTAAAAATGCAAATCTGAACAGTAGTGATTAATCACACTAAATGTAGCAATTACAGCTGTGTCACAGGAGTGAGCTGGCCTTTCCGGTCTACTGAGCAGGATCAGTGCGGGAGTCGGCCCAGAAGAACAATTAGGGACTCCTCCACGTTGATCCAGACACTTCTCACATCTTGTTGATTCTTTGACCTTGACCTAGGAACAGTGAGTTGTTGTGCATTCTGAAGGGTTTATTGTATTAATTACTTGTAAAACATTCCTATAAAAAGTAGAAAGAAAAGGTGAGAGGCAAAACATCTTCATGAAACCAGACAAGTCCTTTTGTTTCATTCCAAACCTCCAAAACTAGGTTGTTCAAGCTGAGGTGTCTTCTAGCAGACTCCGTGTTGGAGGGTGAAAGCACAGCTGTAAGTAAGAAAATAAAGATGGTATTTCATGGGAGGACAGACGGACAGATCTTCTGCTAAGTGGTTTTCCTGTTGCCTTTTGATTGAATGATTAGGAGTTGAGAGATCAATCTTTATACCTAATAAATAAAACATACATGATGGTCTTCTGGCTCAGGCGTCACCTTAACTAAAAAGTAAAATGATGGTGAACTGGATTATCGTGATTATCCCATCCTCCTCTGATCCAACATTTTCCTGTCACACACCAGCTCTTTTGTCCTCTAACGCAGTCATGGACTCTTCTGGTTCTATAAATCTGTCTTCAACCAAGTCAGGAGATGCTGCTGCCCCATTTACCTCCCCCTCCCACCTATCTGTCTCTAGAAGTCAGGTGAAGAGGCAGTTGGAGAGACTGAACAGGAACAAGGCTGCAGGTCCAGATGGTGTCAGCCCCAGAGAACTGAAGGCCTGTGCAGAGCAGCTCTGTGGGATTCTGCAGCAGTTCTTCAACCTCAGCCTGGACCAGGAGAAGGTTCCAGTCCTGTGGAAGACATCCTGCCTTGTTCCAGTTCCAAAGAAAACTCGCCCATCAGTCAGTGACGACTACAGACCGGTTGCCCTGACATCCCACATCATGAAGGTCCTGGAGAGACTCCTGCAGTGTTGGGCAAGTTATTTCAAAACTGTTATACATTATTTATTACTTGTTACCCTCATTTTAAAGTAATTCATTACATTACAATATTACTGATTTTAAAATGTAAGGCATTACACTACTTTTGCATTACTCTGTTACTTTCAACAAAACAACTTCAGTATGAGTTTGGTAATCTGATGCCTGGTGAACTCATGACACATCCGGTGGAAGGTGATGTGGTGTCTGAGCTGGGATTGCTGTTAAAAACAGAACTTTAGAAGGATTGTTTATGAAATAAATGAAACAACAATCTGTACTCTCAGCACGCTGCCATCTTAGATTAACTGAGCAGGGAGTGAGGTGGTGGGGGATCCAAGCCTATATTTGCCTTGGTCCCCAAATGCCTTGATACGGCCCTGGATGTGGAACTGACTTCTGGGGTGATCTGATTCTATCACATGTATAAATATTAAATGCTTATTTATTATTGCTTTTCACTGGTAAAAATGAGTATTGGGGATAAATCTACCTACTTTTTGTCTTTTCAATCACTTTGTTTTGTTTTCTTGATTTTATTTGAATAATTTCCTGCCCTTTCTCTCTCTAACCGTCCTGCATGCTGCATGTTTTCTCTGTCTTCCAGAAAAAACAGTTTCCTAGATTTCCTACTTTCTAACTATCAGCCAGAGGGATCTTCACATGCGCTGCGCTCCAGCAGCAATGAGTTAAAATCACCGGGGCCCAGATTAACTCAGATGAGGCAAAGCACATCAGAAAAGTACAGAATACCAGAGAACATGCGCTGATATGAACGATCGCAAGTGAATTATTTTGTTTTAGTGGAGCGATTTTGTGAATGTTACTGCGGCCGCGTGCAGGACGCAGCTGAGCCGTTACCGCTGCGTCCTCTCTGCTCGCAAAGCTGAGTCCATAAATGACATCATATATGTAGATACTGGATCTTTTTTCGGGTTTCCCGCAATTTGAATTTTTAAGGAACACATCTTGATTCTGGGTTTAAAATGCATTGTAATTACTGCGTTACTGACAATTGTACCGAGTAAATATTACCATTTCCTTTCCCTGTGATGCCTTACATTACCACATTACAGCAAAAAGCAATGCATTACAGTAATTAATTACTTCTGTACCGCATTACTCCCAACACTGGACTCCTGTTGGTCCACCTGAATAAGCAAACTAGGACATATCAGGACCCGCTGCAGTTTGCTTATCACCATGGAGTTGGAGTTGAAGATGGCATCATCCAGCTGCTTCACCCAACCCACTGTCATCTGGACAAAGCAGGCAGCACTGTGAGGGTCATGTTCTTTGATTTCTCCAGTGCATTTAACACAATCCAGCCTGATGTACTTTGCCAGAAACTCCCGAAGACACAGGTGGGGGCCTCAACTATCGCCTGGATTAAAGACTGCCTGACAAACAGACCACAGTTTGTGAGGCTGATGAACTGCACATCAAACCAGGCGATCAGTAACATTGGAGCACCACAGGGGACTGTACTCTCACCATTCCTTTTCACCCTGTACACCTCAGACTTCCAGTACAAATCAGAGACCTGTCATCTACAGAAATACTCGGATGACTCTGCAGTCGTCAGGTGTATCAGAGATGGACAGGAAGCTGAGTACAGAGAGCTGGTGGAGCGCTTTGTGGCATGGTGTGGAAACAATCATCTGACCTTGAACGTGAACAAAACAAAGGAGATGATTTTAGACTTCAGAAGAAACAGGGTGGAGTCAAACACTGTTTCCATCATGGGAGAAGAAGTGGAGGTGGTTGAGGAACATAAATACCTTGGAGTTCACCTGGACAACAGACTGGACTGGAGAAAGAACAGCGAAGCCGTTTACAAGAAGGAACACAGCAGACTGCACTTCCTGAGGACGCTTAGGTCCTTCAATGTCTGTAGCAAGATGCTGCAGATCTTCTACAAGTCTGTTGTTGAGAGTGTAATCTCTTCAGCCACCGTCTGTTGGGGTAGTAGTATCTGATGAAGGGACCTGAAAAGGCTCAACAGCCTAATAAAAAAGGCTGGTTCTGTTCTGCGGACGACTGTGGAACCACTGGAGGAGATAATGCAAAGAAGGATTCTCCAGAGAATCAAGAAAATGATGGACAACCCTGAGCATTCTCTTCACAAGACTGTCCGACAACGGAAGAGTGTCTTCAGTCAGAGGCTTCTTCAGTTTGGCTGCAACACTGACCGCTACTGGAGATCCTTCCTGCCAACAGCCATTGTAATATACAACAACTCTTTGATGACTTGATTATTACTATTATTCTGAGCTACTACAGCAATCAATTTCCCTCTGGGATTAATAAAGTATTTTTGAATTGAATTGAATTGAATTGAAATGGGTTTTCCATAAATGGAACAATACCAGCTTAGTGGCCTAGTGGTAAGAGTGTCTGCCCTGGGAAGGGGAGATCGTGGGTTCAAACCCACGGTCAGGTCATACCACAGACGTACATATGGGACACAGCGCCTCCCAGCTTCACACTCTGCTTTTAGAGGTTGGTTTGGAGGCCTAAACCACTAAATGGTTCCACCGCTCCCCCAGGGGATGGGTCCAATGTGGAGAACAGATTTCCCACACCAGTGTGACAACTGGAGGTACATGCCTGATCTCTACATGTTTGTAACTACAGAGGAACTAGAAAGGAGGTAGAACTTCTGCAGGAACCCTCCTACAGGCGCCTTTATGTGTAGTCAAGCATCATATTTTGCATTTTTGCCAACAGATTTGGGACAATGAAATAAAATGGAGGCATGTATTATTGTCTTCTTACTCCCACAGATCTGTTTTATTTCCATCCTGTCTGGGCTCCCTCTTTATGTCCCCAACAGGACAGCAGCTGCCCTGACATTTCAATCAATCCTAAGTAAATACATTTTTGGGGTGTGAGTGCGTGTGTACATCTGTGACTGCTATCAGCATTCTGGTGGTCCTCACTGCCCCGCCGACCCCCCCCCCCCCACACACACACACACACACACACACACACCAAAGATCCAGACAAACAGCAAATATAACCTTTAGTTGTCCAGACGTGCTCACACACGTTCACCAGGCTCACCAGGCTATCACACATCAGACTGCAGAAGAGTCAAAAACCTCTGCAAGATGAGCTCTGACTTTCTTTTTGTGACTACTTTATAAAAGCTAGTCCAGTGTTAGTAACTACCCACGGTGCTAGGGACTGGTGGTCTCTTAGTGCCTACACCCCCAGCAGGTCCCTGAGGTCCAGTGTTAGTAACTACCCATGGTGCTAGGGACTGGTGGTCTCTTAGTGCCTACACCCCCAGCAGGTCCCTGAGGTCCAGTGTTAGAAACTACTCATGATGCTAGAGATGGGGGGTGTTGACTATGTGGTTATGGGAGTATTATGGTTATTCTGGCAGGGATATTGGCATGGATGCAGAGCTTAGAGTAGTGAGTGATCTGGAGTGTAGGAAATGGAGTCCTGCTGGTGTTCTGGGGCCCCCCTCACCAGATGGTGATGCTGTGAGTTGATGGCTTGATGTGTTGGAAGAGAAGAACGATGTTGTGGTCAGAGAAACCAAACCGCAGGTGAGTGGGTGCACTGGTGGCCCTGGAAATGTGTCCATAGCCCAAGTCCAGGATGTTTTCCTTTTCCACTGGGATGGCCACATATTGGTGGAACTCTCTTAACTGCTGAGCCTGCAACTGTTAAAATGCACAAACGCTGGAGCCTTGGGGTGGGCAGTTAGCATTGTATTAGCTATGTCAGCTACTCGTTCTGCTGCCACAGTAGCATTGGCCCTCAGCGGGATGCTAACACAGGTGACAACCACTGTTGGGAATTCGCTAAGAAGGAAGGAAGAACGCAGGCATGCTCAGGCCTGCCTATAATACCCTTTCTGATGAGCAGACACACTCTAATACACCCACCCTCAAACTAAACAGTCTTTCTGCAGAGGTTTTAAGGACACTCATATTGTCACACAGCAGATCATACACTAATGTCCACATTAATAGCCTCTTCATATTAAAAGTTTTTCAGTCGTCCAGCTAATGGTTGTGGAACTGCAGTATGTTAGAGGAAGAGGAGAGCTGCATTAATGCCGTTTTAAATCTATTTTTCATTCCTTTTGATCTGACACCCATGGCCACAGACGGTCATTTACTCGGGACTAATTATAGACGGAGAGACGGACATTCAAATGATTCCAGCTGACTCTTGCGAGCCAGACCTCTGTGTAGATTGTCAGGAGTTATTATGGGATTGTCTGCACTGCAGACAGGGGCGCCGTAAGGCGGTGAAAGATTAGGAAGATTCTAAGGGCCCACAGCTGTCAGGGGCCCAAAAAAGTTTCAAAGTTGAATAAAAAAAATTAAGTTTAAAAATCACAAGTACTTTGCTTTGCAGTATTTTTTCTCATTTAAGAAATTAAATAATCTTTTTGTCTTTATGAAATGTTTTATGCAGCGGTCCCTACTTTATTTTGACTAATTAATTTGACACCCATCCCCCCCCCCCCCCCCAATGGCATAAAATGGTACAGTCCACCTGGCCGAGGGGCGCGTAGCAGGCGAGGCTAGCAGTCAGACAGCAGAGTGCACCGAGGCTGCAGTAAAAATATATCTGCAAAAACAAAGTCTGGGTCACAGAAAAGGAAAGAAAGGAGAAAGAGGACAGGCAGAAGAGAGGGCGTCAGTATGTCACACTTTTTTTTCTCAAAGAAAGGTGGGTTTAGTTAGTGAGTGGTTAAATTCAACCTGTTAGCTAGCTCTGATATCCACAGTGAGAGGAACTATGTTTAATCTAATTATGGTAAATGGGTTGTTGTCCTTGTCCCTACCAGAATCAGCGGCTGATGATATGTCAGCAGGTGTCCCCTCACAACCCAATGAACCTCAAGAAGGTGAGCAATGTAGCATGTTAGCTATCAGCCTCATTTAAGAGGGTCTGTGGGAATCACTTAAGGCTCTCTTCTCTATCAGTACTATTACAAAGGAATATAAAAAGGCTATTTTTGGTGATAAACACATTATTTTTCCACATAATGATAATTATATATATATATCAATCAGTAAAAATGTATAGATTGTTTTGGATGCTGCGCAGGTTGAAGCATTGTTATTTAGTATGTTAATGTAACATAAATTACTGTGATATTATTACAGTGAAGCACCTTTTTGAAGGCACCATACAAGAAATAAACCCTCTTCATCTACTAAACACCTTGAAATGAAATGTTTTGAATCTGACTGAATTATGGGAGGTTTTACAAGATGTAATTTGTTTATGTAGCTTTTAGAAGACAAGCCGAAAATCAGTAATTTCCAAATAATTCATCAGAGAGCAAAAATGAAACAAAAGCCATTAATAATTGTAATAAATAAACTTAATATAACATTGAACACAATTAAATATGAAATCTAGTATTGATTGTTATCGAGTGATAGGTAATTTTAGTGTTATCCCATATTACCTTAAAGGACGACACACACAGAGAGAGAGAGTAATGCGAGAGCTGGGCGCAGAACCCCCCTCCATGGAGCTAACCAGGCCCCTCTGCTCCTGGGGAGAGCCTTCAGCTCACCAGCTCTGCATGCCCGCATCCTCCACCAAGATGTTAGGTAATATTTAATCTCCATAACCCTGGAACCTGAAATAAACACTGATGACAACAAGGGCGACATTTTACCTTGAGTCCCCAAAATAAAGGAGAGTTAACGCAGGGAAAAACCTCCTCCGAGGCTTTTCCCACGTCACTCCCATGTGCTCCCAGTTCGTCAGGGGCTTTATTCACAAAGGATGGAGGAGAAGGCGGGGCCTTCTCAGGTTTTAGAGGTACAGAGGTTTCCTTGGAAATCTACAATCAACATCCTGGAAATCTACAATCAACATCCTTGACTGCAAACGAGCTTCTCTGCTCAACCTTTCATAAACAGCCACAGTTGGCAAACACAGAGATTCATGAAGTGTTAATAACACAAAATGGGCATCTTTTAGGCCTCAAAAAGGTATAATTATAAAAATACCCAACATCGAGCATTATTAATTTTATTACTGTAAATAACAAATCTTGCTGTGTACAATCAAGGCTGAATATATTTTTAGCCGTTTTTTTGCTGTTGGGAAAAATGGGTTTCTAGAGACTTATATACGTATTCATGCAAAGTTATCCAACTTTGAAATTTTATGTAACCCTAACCGCCTCTGGTTTGAACTGTGTGCTTATTCATTTTGTGTCTATGATGAAGACATGGAGACTTAAAAAGAAGTCACCTTATGAGCAGGGAATCCTTAATTTTTGTCAGTCATACAGAAATACTTGATTTCAAGAGGAAAGACAGCTGAAAATGTAGTTATGTAAATCTTTGACACAACATGGAAATTTAATTAGATATCCAAATTTGAATTTTATCATCAAATAAAATTTTAGAATAAACACATTTTAAGGGAGTAAAAGGGAAAAGGAGATTAACACCTTTCAGCGTGTGCGTTTCCTGCTTTTTCCAGCAGTGATATTGCTAATTCTGTTGAAGGAAATTCATTGTTTAATGAGAGACAGCTGGTGAAAATGATATGTAAATAAGTAAGAATGCATGTAGACCTACATAATTAAACAAAACTGAAATACTAATATAGAGTATATATATTATATTTTTTTCTCCCTTCGAATCTGGGAGGGTGGAACCCCAGCTCCAGCTATGGACGAGCCCCCAGGGGGCCCAACTTGATATTTTTTCATGGGACCCAAAATCTCTGGCAGCCCCCCTGACTGCAGAGTAAAGTGGTGATGAGTATACAGGTATCTAGTTAGGACTGGGTCACGGCATATTCTCCCAGTCACAGCAGTGGTGTTAGTGTTTACCTGAGCTGTTGAATACAGATGTGAAACAAACATCAGTATCTTTGGACATCATGTGATCTGCATGTTTTCTATGTTTTCCTGCACTAACAGGCTTACGAAGAAACTCTTTACACGAGGCCTGTTGGAGCAGGACGCTGCTACTGTAGTTTAAAATGTTGAATTATCTATAAACTGTATCTTAAAAACTCTGTTCCATTGAGAAGGTTTTGTTTTCATTATTTTTTACAAATGTTTGATCTGATTGTTCATAGAAACTAGAGTTGCATCTTCTCTAATGTTATGGTATGTTTCTGTTGTGGGGGGCACACAGAGGTTACACTCACACCCAGGCCTGTTATGTCACGGTGAGAGCAGGAGGGAAGGCAGGTGCACGCACTAATCTAAATGGGGGAAAGAAACAAGCAGGAGGGCAGATACACCTTAACCTATAAAACACAGATAACTAAACTTAGAGACTGAGGGTAAATATAAACAACTAATAAGAAGAGGGATGAGGAGGACTAATATAAAACCAAGTAGGGACGAACAAGGAGTGATAGGAGACACATGAGGAGGATGCAGGACGCAGAACATGACTGTTAACTGTTTCCATGGAAATGTTGGTGACGCCTTGCTGCTTCCTGCCTCGAACAGAGAGCTGATGTTAGTATGGAAATGTCTCTTTGCAGCAGTCTTACAGCCAACAGGAGCGAGCGATTTGCGTGTTGCAAGGACTCCCTGACACCTCCACACTTTACATTAAACCTGCCTTCATTAGCATGCATACACTTGCTTCTCGTGAAGTGCTGTTATAAGATAGTTAACTGTTTTATTTTGAAGTAATGCTATCTGACTTCAGCACACGTTGTTGTTACTCTACCCACCTGTTGGTAGGGTTAGGGTTACTATCTGGAGGTGACAGAGTAGAGCATTACTTCCTGTCACAGATTGTGTGATGCTACTCCATACAGATGTGTGCTATACATGCATTCATTCTGAATATTGTGATAAATTAGGCAAAACTATGTGTCTGTCTTCATTTGTGAATTAAGTTGCTTCTAGCACCCTCTGCTGTCTGTATGGAGAATAGCACCCCACAAAGTGGGGTAGGGTGGATTAGTGTGTGTGGTGGTGGGGGTGGGGGGTGTCCAGGTCACTAAATGGGCTAGGACCGCCCCTGATTGTACCAGTGTTATTTTGGTCATTGATTTTAACCTTAACAAACAAAAATGCCTTTAAAGATGCTGGCTGGTATTCATGTGTGGCACATGGTGAACAAAATCACTACAAAATAAAACCTAATGAGGCATTTGCATAATATTGTACATCATGATAAATGGTTATGATAAAAATTATAAAAACGTAAATGACTTAAATTACCAAACGATATGCTAGCATGTTATAAAGCATGTTGACCCAGTCACACCGTCCTTCTGACACCAGTTCTTGTGACGATTCAGAAAACGACAGAAGTACACACGCACACACGCACACACACACACACACACACACACACACACACACACACACACACATGCACACACACACACACACACACACACACACACACACACACACACACACACATGCACACACACACACACACACACACACACACACACACACTCACGCACACACACACACACACACACACACACACACACATGCACACACACACACAAACTCACACACCCACAAACACACACACACACATACACACACACACACCCACACACACACACCCACACACACACTCACGCACATACACACATACTCACACACACACACACACATGCACACACACACACACACACACACACACATGTACACACACACACACACACACACCTGCACACACACACACACACACACACACACACACACACACACACACACACACACACACACACACACACGCGCACACACACACACACACACACACATACTGGTTTTTGTGGTATAGCCAGACATTTCTCTCAAACAGGCCCGGTGGTGGTTTACATGGACCACCCTTTCCGAAGGTCCTAGACCAATGGGATGAAGATAAAACCACTGCAAAAAATCTGAAAAAAATTTAGCTCACTTTAGGTCTTAAATATGACCTACACAACATTTTTTACAGCACCCTGACACTGTTGTGGTTAGTATGGACTTTCTGTTTTGTGGTTTTTAAGGACCAAAATAGAACATTACAAGGACTTTAAAGGGACAATTATGTCACATGTACCGCCCATCTAATTACCATAAACACACAACTGGTTTATGAGAACAAAATAAACATTAAGGGGACTTTAAAGGGACAACTGCATCTCATTTCAAGCCCTTTAAATGGGGATAATTAATCAATCTGACAAACAGAAATCACTGATGACTGTTTATTCATCAGGTAAAAATAGAACATGGTTTAAACCAAATAACAATAATTGAAACAATAATTGCCCTGCCGTATGTCTTAGAAAAAAAAGTAAAGTGCACTCTTTAGAGCATCAGTGTTTACAATCTTTGTAGTGAGCTAATGAAATCTTGTACCACTGAAGAAAGTACAAATGTTGCATTCAGTTTTAACAATCATGAACAAAAAATAAATAAAAAAAATAGGCTAAACAATCTTAGGGAAAAAAATAATGTACACTCTTTGGAGCACCAGGTTTTAGAATCTTTGCATTGAACTAATGAAATTAAATGCTAGCTTAATATTTGTGAACATAATATACCAGCAAGAACCATCTCAATGCAAAAAAAAAAAAAAAAAAAAAAAAAACTTCTGTGACTGATTTATTTTTGCTTCAGGGCTTGCCTCTTGGCAGCTATGCCACGGTTTCTCACAAAGTCCCTTATATTTTGCACAGTTCTGTTGGCTAACACAGGGCCCTCAACCAACTTACAATGGCTGCATTCAGTTTTAGAGGCCAGTTTTCCTTTACTTATGTGATTTTTGAAATGTCGCATTACAGCAACAACTTCAGCAGTAGACCAGGGTTTCTTTGGTCCTCTTCTGAGTTCTTGGTTAGAAGATTTTTCTGCAAAACAAAGGTAAAAGGCATTATTGTCATACAATAAGTAATATACTGCCATTACAAACTACCACAGATTTAGACAAAGACAAACTGATGTCTCTGGCAAAATCACTGTAAATAGAGATAAAAGATATAATATATACAAATGTGCGTTAGGGGATACTCCAAAATAAAGTTTAGGGAGGTTTTGCTCAGACTCGTGAAAAGCCAGTTGCAGTAGCCTAATAGGAGATGAAGGTGTGGATAACAATCTCAAGTTCTCCGCTCACATGATTCCAAGATGGAAGCCCCATCTGCATGACAGAAAATAAATTAAATGGACACAGAGGTGGGAAAGGAGGAAATGCTTCTACTTTTTTTGTTGATGAAGTTTCATTGCCGCTGTCATTTCAAGGTTAGGAAAATATGAGTATGGTGCCTGGAAAGAAGGGCCAGGCAAGGAGTTTATACCATTCAACTTTTAAGAGATGCGCCTTGCAATCCCAGAATGCTTCTGACAGTACCGCCGCCTGGATCCTAAATCCTTCAAGAAGGTAGTAGATATGGTGGGGCCATCAATCCAAAAGGTACCGTTTT
The DNA here is from genome assembly GCF_043380555.1 of Nothobranchius furzeri. Lineage (NCBI taxonomy): Eukaryota > Metazoa > Chordata > Actinopteri > Cyprinodontiformes > Nothobranchiidae > Nothobranchius > Nothobranchius furzeri. Next base: position 104,518,779 of record NC_091741.1, on the reverse strand, counting down.
GTTTATCTTTCTGACATACAGACAGGGAGCTGCATCTGAATACATCTTTTAATCATGTGAGCAGAGAACACGCTTTGATTGGCCACCAGAATATTTCAATTCAGGCGGCATTTCACGTTGTGTGCACAAGGTGAGTTTCTACTCCCTGTGAAGCGAAAATTATCAAACCGGTTTGATTTTCACCTCAGACAAAAAAACTCAAGAGGAAATTAGGCACACACAGCGAGGTATCTGCTAAGCAAACAGTCATTCGACGCCATTTGCTCAGCATTTTGCCCTTGTGTGCAGCAGGTTTAAGGAAAAACGCGTAATTTGGGAAAGCTATGACACACACACACACAGACATGAGCTAAAAAATGATCCCAATATTTCAACAATAAATCCTCCTGGGACTGGTAGAATTTCCATGCTATCCTGGATTGCAAAGAACGGGTCAAACTAATGAGTTACTCCAGCATCAGGAAGATTAATTCTGTTAAGCTATCGGTTAAATATTTTCCAGAGTTAAAAACATAAACATGCAGCGGTAAAACTAGCAGCAAATTAGTTTATTATCTGTCGATTATTGAATTATATTGAGACAGTATCATGGAGCCAAGACCAGCTGAGAGCTTTTCAGCTTAGAGCACCCAATGGAGCACATAAATGAAATGTTTAACAAAAATAAGCAAACTGCACCGAGTTTGGTTCTGAAGACAAACAGACTCATCCCCGGTGTCCAAACCGGGTCACTGATCTTCTGGGTCAAATGTTTCAAAACATGTCTGCACCTCCGGTAGTGATATCCAGCTAGTAGGGTTGGGAGTTCGGTTGAACTTCTCCGGTAATCTAATATCCGTTCTTTTTGCCATATCACAGAGAAATAAATCCGATTGACCAGCAGAGGCTTCTAAAGCTACATCTGACTGATGACACATTGTCCTCTGCTATAACACTAACACAGAAACACCAGACCTGGGGGTTGTTTTCAATAGCCGTTTTTGCAGACCTCCTTGAACATCACCAGTTGCCCCGGGCTTAGACGTTGCTTAGAAACTAGTTTCTGTTGTTGCCACGCTAGTCAAAAACATCAGATTTTAATTCCAGCTGTGAAAATCCAAAAACATTTTTCACCTGAGATTTTAATACTTATTTACACATGCCATTCAAAGGAATTTTGGTTCTGGCCAGTATCTTTAGCTTGGCAATCTTAGCTTGAGAATTCAAGGATGCAGTCAAAAGATGTCTTGAGAAGCTGGACCGCGGGTAAGTTTGACCTGACTTCATATTGCTTTCTCAATTAGTTCCGGGAATCAATTGTTCTATGAAAATGACACACAAACACAGCTGATACAGTCCTATAACATTATAATTGAAGACCTATTGTCCTTCAAGGCCGCTACAAGACTGATTTTGTTAAACAACTTGGGATTTCCTTTGTCCTAGGACACCAGGTTGGAAAAAATAGGTAACCCTCACATCTCTGTCTGCAGAGTTCTAGGAGATCACAAGATTCTTTAGATGTAGCAGATTGTCGCTGAGACTAGTTTTCTTCCACAGGCGCAAAATGTTTCTGCATTGGCACTTCAGGCTGTTATTAAACCAGGAATTAGGGTTTACTGCAGGAACTGATCTGGTTCTGATAGGAGAGAATGTGGTCCAGAATGGAGAGGCAGTGCTTGTTGAAGTGAGTAGTTAAAGAATCTGGGTCATTATCAAATGAACAAGAAAGCGGCAGGTAATTAGCTAGCTGTGCCCTTAAAAATTGACACAATGTCAGCATTTAGACCCAGGGTAAAAACAAATGGTAAATGGCCTGTATTTAATATAGCGTCTTCTAGTCCTGGAACCCCCCAAGGCGCTATACAACACAATCAGTCATCCCCCCATTCACACACAAATTCACACACTGGTGGGGATGAGTTACGACGTAGCCACAGCTGCCCTGGGGCGCACTAACGGAGGTGAGGCTGCCGTGCACTGGCACCATCGGTCCATCCAACCACCACCAGCAGGCAAGGGAAGGTCAAGTGTCTTGCCCAAGGACACAATGACAGCAACAAACTGAGCAAGCCTCGAACATGCAATCTTCTGATTACAGGGCAAGCACTTAACTCCTGTGCCACCGTCACCCCAAAAACCAAGGTCTGGACAGTGCCCCTTGGTGTGTGTGTGTGTGTGTGTGAAGCCAGAAACATGCTAGTGAGTCCATGATGCTGGAAAAGCTCCTGGCAAGGTTGTCTGAGGCATCATTAATGTGAATGTTATAATCACCAAGAACCACCAGTCTGGACAGCTTTACAATAGAGGATAGGAAGTCACTAAACTCCTGAAAGAACTGTTTGAACTAGATGGACCATAAACTACAGCACAGTAAAACATGTCATGCCCGATTTTAATTAGATGCAGTTCAAAGCAAGAAAAGGGGCCTGAGGTTGTGGAGATACAAGAAGAATTATCTCTAAAAACAATAGCTAGGCCTCCACCTTGACCAGAACCACACAGCTGGCCAAGGAAGGAATAAGCACACGGGCAGGGTTCAATCAGAGCCAGAATAATCAAATGTTTGCTGCTAAACCTTAGTCTAATCAGAAAATCCAGGTTTTTAGAGAGAATCTGATCTTTAACCAGGAAGGACTTATTGTTAATGGAGCAGGTATTTAATAAAGTCATGCTGATGTGGAGAAATCAGCATCTACAGATACAGCTGATGTTGAGTGGATGCAAGTTAGAGTTAGATCTACGGTGTTTGTAATATCCACTCCTGTAGGGAACAGGAAGAGAAACCACTGAAGAATTAAGGTAAACAGCCTCTGTCAGTGCGCCCTAGGGCAGGTGTGGCTACATCGTAGCTCATCCCCACCAGTGTGTGAATGTGTGTGTGAATGGGGGATGACTGATTGTGTTGCGAAGCACCTTGGTGGGTTGCAGAACTCCAAGAGGCACTAGACAAATACAGGCCATTTACCACAGACCTTAGAAAACATGGATGGACAAACTGCCACCTTGCTGCCTGGCGGGAATGAGTAAGTGGTGCTCAGGTCAACAAACAGAGAAGAGGAAGCTAGAAGATCAGGCAATTTTTTTCTAGGCAACCCACGCTTAAAAAGTCTCATTCTCACATGGATTCCTGCTCGTTTACCCCATTTCCTCCAACATTTCCCCTGGATCAGGCAAACATCTCTGGAAACACTTGGGTTAAAATGAGTGTTTGGCTCAGGGCCAGCAGAGTGCATGTAAGCATAATGGAAGATAGATCCTCTGTGCGTCTTGGGTAATCACAGACGAACGCAAGGATAAAGAGAGTCTGGAGATGATATGACATGGTAGTCGGGACACTACTGAAGAGGATTGCACAGACAGGGTTAGTAGAGAAAAGTTTGAAAATGTGGCTGGTAACTGGCTACTCCAAGCACAGGTGCCATCTCGTTACCGGTCAGGGCACTGATCGGCTATAGCGGGATTGCAGAGTGTAGCCTGTAGGTAATGAGTGAAAAGAGAATTTTGGCAACCCACTGAATTTCACTGTGTAGACCATGGAAAGATCATTTAGTGGTAGAATCAGACATCCAATATGGTCTTCTCCTCTGCTTCTTGAAGTGTGCAGATGTTATTTCTTCTCCACCGCTACTCATCTTTTCAAGGCTCTTTGTCGTGTCTGACTGCCATAGCACTTCTTTGCATTTCTAATGAAAACTTCAGATTTTTATAAAGCTATTGATCTGGTGAGCTGGTCTATGAATGAAATTGCTTAAAAAAATTCCACGTTAAGAGCTTTCTTGTGTCTGGATGAAACGCACACGTTGTTGACACATGTTGACAGCATCCCTAATCTCTAAGCAAGTTCAGGAGTTGCTGCTAAGACAGGCAGCGGCAACCCTACTGCCACAGCCTACTCTGACTCAATATTCCTCCAGATGTTTCCAGCATATGTTCATATATCCTTTGAGGAGATTCTGGTATACCATCATTATAAGTCACTTTGGACAAAAGCATCTGCTAAATACATAAAAATAAACAATACATTTAGGCCTGCCAGGTTTGACTGGCATTCTCCCCCAACATCGAACCCAATTCACCACCAGCTATTGGTAAATTGACAGCTCTGCCCCTCTCTTCATGCGAGTGTTTAAGACATGAGACCGCAGATCAAGTGAGTCCACAAATAATTGAAAGGTACCACCGCCTGGAGGTAACTGAACTGCGACCTACGGTTTACTAGTGCCAAGAGCATATATGTAGACTTTTATGCCTGACCATGGTGTTCATCATGAAAGCCAATGATGGCACCGCTCAGATTTAGATCAGGGCGGCCATTCCTCCTAACCATACTTTACAGGTCTCACTGTTGTTGCCCACATGAGCATTGAAGTCCCCCTGGTTGAGGGAGTCACAGGAGGGAGTGCTCAAAGTCAAGGGATAGCTGAAAACAGAACTTCACTGAAAATGTACAGAGCTGTGTTGCTCACTCTGTTTATTTTTGGTTTTAGCAACTGAACAGTTAGCATGACAACAGCTTTAAAATTTGTAAGCACTTTGATTCATACAATCTCTAAACTAAAAGGTGTCTTACCATCCAAAGTTTGGTTGGCATCCTCTATTGAGGATGTTGACACAACTCCTGTCAAGAGAAGATATCAAAACATCAAAAATGCTTGTCCTATAATAGAAACACAGTTCTATTGCATAGATGTAACTTACCAATGTTATCTGTGTCAGGGGTAGTCTGTGGCATCCTCTGTGGCGTCATCTGTGGCATAGTTGGTGTAGAGTCTGCAGCTTCCACAAGTACAGTGTTCCGAAATTCGTGTGCCGATCTCTCAGACTCACTGTCGTCTGATTCACTCTCACTTTCCATCGCTTCAGTGTCACTCAATGCAAGTTCATCTGATAAGATAAAAATTTAAGTGATGAATAACCTGCACTTGTATAGCCCGTTAGAGGACTACAAAGCGTGTTAAAGTCCCATTGTCATCATCACACACTGGTGAAATTAAATCTTTGTATTTGACCTATCCCTATGGGGAGCGATGAGCTGCAGCGGTGGCTGCACTCATGAACCAATGGGTGGTTTAACCCTCGAATCCAACCCTTAAATCTGAGTGTCAAATAGGGAATAATTGGGTCCCATTTTTAAACTCTTTGGAAAAAACTGCTGAATTCTTTGCTGGGATCCGGGATCAGTCATACAAATCCTCCAAATACTTCTTTACCCACTCAACATCCTGAGCTACTTCTGCCCTAAATGTCTTGCATGAAATCAAAATGATGGTCTAAAATTTGAAGCACTACATACAAGACTTCAAAAAGTCCTTAGATATCCGACTAAAGTTAAGGTATCACAAATATAGTATACACTACACGTGTGTGTGTATATAATATATATATATATATATATATATATATATATATATATATATATATATATATATATATATATATTAAAAACAAAACTTTTTTCTTTATTTACATTAAGATATGGTGATTTGGGGTAGGTTTTAATCATTGAAATAAGACACTATTTTCCATAAGATCATTTCATTACCAACCTTCAACATCAATGTCATCAAGAGACTTTCCTTGCAGAGTGGAAAGTTGTCCTTTTTCCATAGACAAAAGCAGCTTGGAAATCTTTGCCAACTGTGTAGTTGGAACTGGTAATCTGTAGAATTCCCTGTGAACACGGATGTCGTGACCCAAGAAGTCTGCAACCTGGTCAAGTTCATTATTTTTTAAGTTCAAGACTTGTGAGAGTGTGGCAACATGTTTCCGGAGGTGTGTTGACCTAAGAAACTCTGGGTGCTTTGCCCCACACTGGTTTGCATAAAAACGCAAACAATCCTGTCCTCTGTAGTGACTCTGTGAGGTAGGTCTTGCAAAAAGGAAGAGGTTTGTGGGACTAACACCACAATCGTCTCTTTTAGTGGTCAGTAGTGACAAAGCATCCACCACCTTTGGTGTGAGAAGAATTGCAACCTTCCGGCCTCTCTTTCCCATGATTTCCACTCTACTGAAATAGTTGCAGAGCTTCTGTTCAACCTTGGACAACCCCATGGCAACATCTTCATGGAGCTTTGTGTCATCTCTCTTCTGAAAACCTTGCAAGTGCATTTTTGAAACTTCTCCTGCTCGTCTACGATTGAACACAATCACCTGTGCAAGAGTAACCTTTGCAAGTTCTCCATAAGTCTTGGGAGTGGCCTTCTCAGACAAGTTGCAAAAGGCGGTTTCTCCAGCTTTTTTAAGGTACTGATGAAGACATTGAACATCTTCTGTGAATGGCAAGGTAAGTGGCTTATTGTACTTGGCCTGACTCAGAGTGTTCAAGGCAGTATGGGACACTAACTCAGACCATTTGGAGTTGTATAGTTTTTTGAAAACCTCTGTAGATCTGATCAGTTCTTCACTTTCTGCTATTAGCGCTCGACAATGGATGATGTCACAGACTTTCTGCAATGTATGTCCTAGTTTCAATGCAAGGCTTGGTATTTGGTATGAACATGTTTCTTCATTGAATCCTGCCACAGTCTTTATTGCCTGCACAACTTTCTGAAAGTTTGCAGGTTTCACAGCATCCTCTAGATTATGTATAGAGAATTCGGTGCGCAGACATAACAAGAGACGTCCAACTTCACGAAGTTTCTGTCGTATGTACTCATACTTGGTAGGGTCTTTTCCATGTTTGTTGTAGAGTGACTGGGCAAACTGAATGATAGTAAGGTCATTTCTCACAACTGATGCTACATCATCCTGGTTCATGACACTGAGGAGTTTCCAAACTCCCTCTGAAATCTGCTGACACATTGTCGATTCTTGAGCCATAGCCAAAGCCAGTACTTTGGTTCTTCCACATTTTTCATTAGGATCTTCATTTACTGGCTTACAGGGACATCTACGGACATGTCTCCACAAATCCTTTCGAATGTACATACCCTGGCAGTACATGCAATGAATAAACTTTTTAGACTCCACTTTAGCTTTTGGCATTCGCTTTACTTTCAAAGGTCCTTGTCCAGCTTGTAAAACCTTTGTGTTATGTCTAAAATTACCCTTGTTTCGCATTTTTCCTACAAGGACTTTGCGTTTTTTGGAATCATCAGGCAGCGAAAAGGCATAAGCTATTTCAGCATGATCTTTGTGGGTTCTTAAATGACGAGAGATTTTGCTTTGTGGCTTACCACAAACAAAGCAAAAGTTTTTGTTACTCATTTGTAGAGTGGATTCCTGCTTGTCTTGACCCTCCAGTTTTTTCTGTGAGACTCTGTCTTCAAGAGAAGTGGCTGGGCCTAATGTTCCAGCTGCGTTGTCACCCATTTTATCTCTGCAAATAGGAGGCCAACATTGTGATGGGCTTGGTACAGGTTCTGAAATTGTGTGACACTCCTCAATCATATTAGTATCAAGTATTGCCAGGTTTCTTTCTTTTTGTCCAACAGTAGACTGTTTAGACAAAAGTGAAACTTTTGAATCTTCATCTTCATCTTCAGAATCTGGTATATAGTCCTCATCTGAATTACACTGATCGTCTGAGATGTCATGCGATTCTGGCAGTACTTCTGTGTCCTTGTCTGATGAGTGGCCAGCTGAATATTCAAATAGCTCCTTTTCCTGGAATTATAAAACAAGAAAATTATGTACTTAGTGACACTAGGCCAGAGCGAGATTTAAAAAAATGTGATGTGGATAATAACCTGGGATGAATGCTGGAGTTGGTCTTGAATATTTTTTTTTAATCGTTTAAGGCAGTAGGCATGCCAGACTGTTGAACAAACTACATACATAAAACATAAATACATTTAGAAATAAACAAAGCATAACATCAAAATGTAACAGCAAAATGTTCTTGGGCAAGAAATGTTATGGCCTAGTACAAACAAAATAACTTACATTTGCACTGATATCCAAGCCATTTCATGGAAGAAACCGGTCCCACACATTGAGCACACTTGTCCAATGATGACAAAGTTGCACAAACTAGGTAATGTTTTTGACACTGTGGGAGGAAAACACATTCATGTAATTTAGAGTAAAACATCTGTTTGCTTAGGAAATATTTAAATTGTCAGATAATCAAAAGCCTGTTTCTACTAAATGTAGACCTATTTTAAACTCCCATTCATCTTCCAGATCTTGGAAAAGGTTGTGGCTAGAGCTCATTAGACTCGAACAGCTTTTTTAGGTTCTCTAATGACCTTCTGACCCACAGTGATGCAGAGGACAGTTCTGTTCTGGTTCTGCTGGAATTAATCTGTCTGAGCATTCCTTCTCTATAGCCATCTCCAAATTACGGTCCTCCACCTCCCTTGCCCATGGTGTCCCACAAAGGTCCTGTGCTGGGGTGTCCACTTGTCATTAAAACATAAGAAGCTGGAAGCCATCCATGCTCTAACCTCCTTGAGGCAGTCCAGGAGTAGCTTGACTGAACTTGCATAACTCTGTCTCAAGGGAAAATTGATTTGCAGGTCATTCAGGTCAGAGGATTGCCAGAGAGCTGGGACCAAAGTTTCAATGGCTACCATCAGTATTACACTACACAGCCAGGGACTCAAACATGCAGTGCCAGATGCATCCCCCTGCTTAAACCAGTACACGTGCAGGGCCCATCTGAAGTCTGCTTGAGAGAGTTTGGATGATCCAGAAGAGGATTGTGAGAATGTTATTTGGTCAAGTGAAACCAAAATATAACTTGTTAAAAACTCTACTCGCCACATTTGGAGGAGAAATAATGCTGGGTTGCATCAAAAGAACACAAATGCTCCTGTGAAGCATGGGTGTGAAAACATGCTTTGGGGCAGTTTTTCTGCAAAAGGGCCAGGATAACTGATCTGTATATAAAGGAAACAATGAATGGGGCCATGTAACAACTGAGTGAAAACCTCATTCCATCAGCAATGGAATGGAAAATAAAACATGGCTGGGTCTTTCAGCATGACAATGATCACAAACATACCACCCGGATAACAAAAGGAGTGGCTTTGTAAGAAGCATTTCAAGATCTTGGAGTGGCCTAGCCAGTCTCCAGATCTCAAACCCCTTGAAAAATGTTTGGAGAGAGTTGAGAGTCCCTGTTGCTCAGCGACAGCCCCAAAACACCCCATAAGAGATATGCATGGAGGAATGGTCCAAAATACTGGCAACAATGTGTGAAAACCTTGTGAACTTAAAACGTTTGACCTCTGTCATCACCAACAAAGGGTATATAGCAAAGTATTGACATGGACTTTGCTCTAGACCAAATACTTATTTTCCATAATAAACAAAACAAAAATTAAATTACAGTCATTTTCTATATTTTAGTTTCTCATTCTGTCTCATATTTGATGTATACATATGAAAATTACAGGTCTCTCATCTTTTTAAGTGGGAGAACTTGCACAATTGGGGGACGACTAAGTACTTATTTTACCCCATTGTAAAAACAGGAATAATTTTTGTCTCATTATGGGAATCCAATTTTTCTGTAAGATGTACCTGTTCCACGTTGCAAGCTGATGAAAGGAAAGTGGTTTCTTCACTCAGATCCTGCAAAAAGATGAAACAATTTTCTGTTGAGATGCTTTTAAATGACATTAATAATGCAGATATAATACGTCAAATTAAAACTAACAGACACTATTTTGTCTAGTTTACATCTAAACATTGAGATTTTCAAACAGCATCCATACTGTATTTGTAAGTTTCATTTAATTTACAAAAAGACACCCTCCAATTTATTTCATGATGCCTTCTCCCAAATGTCATTTATTAAAAATTATGAGTTAAAAAAGGTATGGCATCTGACTCTGGATTGCCTCAGGTGAGACCTGCATCAGACAAGCATCAGCTAATCAATACAAGTTAGTGACGAACTGCTGTTCCTATACTGTTTTGTTTTTTATACATTTACACTATATATGAAAACGTGTAGAAAATTCTTAATGCATTGGACTGTAAACACACTGCCTTGCCTAAAAAATAAGTTGCCACCTGGATTTAACTAAACAAACAGATAGGAGCCTGGCTGGGCGATAATCTTTCAACTCGTAACAAGTTATTTAACCCCAACTGGTGCAATCAGTTGCTTCTCATTTCTTAAACAGCCATGTAGAAAAACACATCTGGTGGCCGTGTAAAAGATGTTCGTCTGTTTTGAGAAGGGTCAAATGATTAGCAGGCATCAAGCAGTGAAAACATCTAAGGAGATTGCAACGACTAAAATTGGCTTAAGAATGGTCAATGAATTATTAGAAACTGGAAGCATAGTGGGGACCAATCATCTTTGAGGAAGAAATGTGGCCGAAAATAAAATCCAGAATGATTGTGATTGGTGATCACTTAAACGTTTGGCGGAATCAAATCAAAGAAAAACAGCAGAACTCAAAGCTGTGTTTAATAGTGAAAACAAAAGCATTTCCACAGGCACAATCCAAAGGGAACTCATGGGATTTGGACCAAACACATGTGTAACCATAAGAAAACCACTGATGACTGAAGCAAACTTGGAAAAAAGGCTTCAAGTTGCTAGAGAGTATAAAGATTGGACTCTGAAGCAATGGAAGAGTGCCATGTCGTCTGATGAGTCCAGATGGACCCTGTTCCAGAATGAAGGTGCATCAGGGTAAGAAGAGAGGCAGATGAAGTGATGCACCCATCATGCCTAGTGCTGCCTACTGTTCAAACCTGTGAGGGCAGTGCTATGATCAGAGCTGCTGCAGTTGGTCAGGTCTAGCAGGGTTCCCACTTTTTTTTTTTTTTTACATGATTTTCCAGGACATTTTCAAGACTTTCAGTTGCTGCAGTATGGGTCAAGTTATTACAACTAGGGCTGGGTGATATTTTCATATCACGATGTATTTTGAAAACATATGATACTGTACTGTATCGATTTTATAGTTGTTCAAAGATTGTTGTCTTTCACTATAGGGACCGTAAGTCTCCACCCTTTCCGGTCGGCTCATGGATCCCCGGAAGAAGAAAAAAAAATATGCAAATCAACAGGGCTTAAAGAGCTATTTTCTAATTGTACCGTCCAGAAATTGTCAGTTTTTCATGTACAGTTTGACATCTTCAGTATCCGATATGGAGACAGGAGTCTACAGGTGCTGGCCAGTAAATTAGAATATCATCAAAAGGTTGAAAATATTTCAGTAATTCCATTCAAAACGTGAAACTTGTACATTATATTCATGCAATGCACACAGACCAATGTATTTCCGATGTTTATTACGTTTAATTTTGATATTTATAGGTGACAACCAATGAAAACATCAAATCTGGTATCTCAGAAAATTAGAATATTCTAAAGGCCAATGAAAAAATGTTTGTTTCTCTAATGTTGGCCAACTGAAAAGAATGAACATGAAAAGAATGTGCATGTATAGCACTCAATACTTAGTCGGGGCTCCTTTTGCCTCAATAACTGCAGTAATGTGGCGTGGCATGGACTCGATCAGTCTGTGGCACTGCTCAGGTGTTATGAGAGCCCAGGTTGCTCTGATAGTCGTCTTCAGCTCCTCTGCATTGTTGGGTCTAGCGTATTGCATCCTCCGCTTCACAATACCCCATAGATTTTCTATGGGGTTAAGGTCAGGCGAGTTTGCTGGCCAATCAAGGACAGGGATACCATGGTCCTTGAACCAGGTGCTGGTGGTTTTGGCACTGTGTGCAGGTGCCAAGTCCTGTTGAAAGGTGAAGTCTGCATCCCCATAAAGTTGGTCAGCAGCAGGAAGCATGAAGTGCTCTAAAACTTCCTGGTAGACGGCTGCATTGACCCTGGACCTCAGGAAACAGAGTGGGCCAACACCGGCAGATGACATGGCACCCCACACCATCACTGACGGTGGAAACTTTACACTGGACCTCATGCAACGTGGATTCTGTGCTTCTCCGCTCTTCCTCCAGACTCTGGGTCCTTGATTTCCAAAGGAAATGCAGAACTTGCTTTCATCAGAAAACATAACTTTGGACCACTCAGCATCAGTCCAGTCCTTTTTGTCCTTGGCCCAGGCGAGACGCTTCTTGCGCCGTTTCATGTTCAAGAGTGGCTTGACACACGGAATGCGACACCTGAATCCCATGTCTTTCATGAGTCTCCTCGTGGTGGTTCTTGAAGCGCTGACTCCAGCTGCAGTCCACTCTTTGTGGATCTCCCCCACATTTTTGAATTGGTTTGTCGTCACAATTCTCTGCAGGGTGCGGTTATCCCTAGAGCTTGTACACTTTTTTCTACCACATTTTTTCCGTCCCTTCGCCTGTCTGTTAATGTGCTTGGACACAGAGCTCTGCGAACAGCCAGCTTCTTTAGCAATCACCTTTTGTGTCTTGCCCTCCTTGTGCAAGGTGTCAATGATTGTCTTTTGGACAGCTGTTAAGTCAGAAGTCTTCCCCATGATTGTGGTGCCTTCAAAACAAGACTGAGGGACCTTTTAAAGGCCTTTGCAGGTGTTTTGAGTAAATCAGCTGATTAGAGTGGCAGCAGGTGTCTTCTATATTCAGCCTTTCCAGAATATTCTAATTTTTTGAGATACCAAATTTGGAGTTTTCATTAGTTGTCACTTATGAATATCAAATTTAAATGTAATGAACATTGGAAATACATTGGTCTGTGTGCATTGCATGAATATAATGTACAAGTTTCACATTTTGAATGGAATTACTGAAATATTTTCAACCTTTTGATGATATTCTAATTTACTGGCCAGCACCTGTATATTTGTTGCCTTTAATCTGCCGGATCCTGCCATTCCATCAGCTGGAGTCCGGGCCTCTGCAGCTCTGAACACATGATAACGTATTGTCAACAAACTGTTCCCGTTTCAAGGCCTTAAGCTTCCCCTTATCACTTCTACAGGATTCCTCCGGCCTCTGAATAAATTTTCAGCTCATATGAGTTAATTAATCATGAAATGAAATAAACAATATGGTAAATTGAAATGTTTTGATTATTCTGTGCCAAAGTTAATAAGGTTGAAATGAATATTGTCCAACAATGATCCATTTGTCTGATAACCAGCGTACGTGACTTGACAAGCTAATCAGCCATACACTTAATACACATGACGAGATGATAAAGTTAAAGTAATTTCATGCACATAGATATGTTCTTACCCACAAATCAGAGAACCTTCTATCTGAAAGAAGGTGTGATGTTCTGAGGGTTGTTAACTCTTAACATGGCATGTCCCGATTGGCCAGGTAATCATAATATGGGAATATTAAAACAGAAACTTGCTGAGTGATTCAGTTAGTTTATGAGCAGAACTCCGGACTGGCCACCGAGGGAAAACTAACCACCGCATCTCTTGACAAGCTCTCAAAACCTACACTCTACAGCTGACACAGAAAAACGGTTCCTTCAGCTATTCAGAAACAACTGTTCTAGACGCAAACGATTTCATCTATCTGTTGTAATCCGGGAGATGACTCTGGACCGATCTGCAGTCTTTTCTATGAACTTCAGTACCTTGGGGTCACCCGACACCCCCGACATCTCGGATCTGAAAGAGAGTCTCCTCAGGGGTACGTAGAACACAGCAAGATTGAGTCTGATGCCGTTTGATAAGAACCAACTACATAGTTTAATTCATACCAAATTCTTTTCACAACCAGAACATGGTTTCTTCTAGATACAAGGTGTCTGATAAACACACACCATTCAATCATCATACATCAAATTCATCATATTTAACTCGTCTTGTTTTTAATTTGTTTAGAAAATAAATGTCTTACTTTTTATAAACCTGACTGTCTGAATTAATATGAAGTGTGTTTGATCACTGAAAAATCAAATAATCCTAGAATCTTCTGATTAAACATTCAAAGACTAATAAAATTTATATCCTATATATATAGAATATCACAGCTTATTGGTGTAGCGTTGATGAACTACATATTTAGGAACTAAGGGCTGTTACTGTCAGCTTATGTTTTAGGTCCCAAGAAAGATCAAACAAATTATATAATGGAATTTGCATGCATATATACATATACGGATAGATATATTTAATAGATATAAATTCATACACCAACTTGCTTGGTCTACGTTTAATCAAAAGAGTAATATTTAATTTTAAAGATTTAATTTAATAGCAGAGGTTATTTGTTAATTCAGAAGATCAAAAGATCTTTGCTCGTTCAGTGATCAATATACACACTCTGTTTATTTCAATGAAGAGTCAAGTTTAAAAAGTTAAGAAATGTATTACTAACAATTTAAACATGACAATTTATGAGACAATTTATAAAAGCTTTGGTATTAAATAGCAACCCTGTGTTTGGATGGATCTAAGGTGAAGTGTGTTTGTTTGCAGGTGAATGTAATGTATCAGAACGTGTATCTTGGAGAGAGGAGCGTTCTGGGTGGAAAATAATTTGGTTTGCGAATAACTAAGTTGTTATCAAAAAGCATTCAGACCCAATCTGTGTTTACCTCACCGTTCAGACGACCCTCTGGTGGATCCGGAGGTCAAGGGAGGATGTTGTTTAGCCTCAGGGTACTCGGTCCGATAGGAAGACCAGTGGTACCACCTCTCTGGTCCAAGAGATGCCACAGGCACACAGGTGAATTTGGTTGGCGTCTGAGCAGATTCTTAAGGAATCTCGTAGCGTCATCTTTGTTCTGCAGGTGTCGCTGTGTCTGAGCAATTCTGCCAGGGTGACAGAAATCGCTTGTTGGTTAAAGAGCGTGTGGGCGGCCGTCCCACTTCTCTAGAACTCACTCGCAAAATGCTGAGTGTTCTGTTTTATAAGATGGGCATTTCCTATTCTAACGAATCAGGTTTTGACATGTAGAGGAAGATTTAACATACCTCAGAGGCACGCCTTCCCCAAGATAGAAAGCTCTGGTGTCATGGGACAAGAATCGTGTGAGTGCAGTTAACCTTAACCTGATTACTGGTCCTGTATGATTGTGTATAAGTGCAGATGATCTTCTTGTCACTGTTAAACATTACTGATTATCATAAATAATAATTATTAACCAAAGAATAAATTCATTTCAGTAATTAAACTGTTATAATGAACCATGATGATTATTTATGAACATTGTAATATACAGTGAAAAGAGTTTATTAAAAATTAGTCTTTTAAAAAAAGTGTCCTTCTCTTCCTGTGAATGGAATCAGTCAGATAAGGGCTGGCAATCAGATTAAAGGGGTGGTAGACTGACTCAGTCTCCTGTGAGGAAAACACTGTAGATCGGAGTAGTAGCCAGGATCAAGGTGACCCAGGCTGTGTCTCTGACCTGAGGGTCAAGAATCAGGCCCTTCAGTGACGCTACATTGGTCATAAGTAAAGATAATATATTAAGCTTAAAAGCAACATATTCACCCCCTTCTACATAATCAACTTTCCCTTACGTGCTGAATCTCAATTCTGTACTGCAATTTAAATGAAAAGTAATGTGTGTTTCAACCACGCCAGTCACACACTTTGAGATTTATCAGCTTGTAAAAGTTCGTAATTAGCATGAGTATAACTTGGACCTTGGCACGTCGCATATATGACATCACTACAGAATATCTTCTTCTCTAGCATAGCTGCTACTCATCACATGGCCAAATGTATGGTGGTTCTTTCCTCCTGAAGGAAGGATTTGAAGTTCGCTAAACTTATAGCCCTTTTCCCTCCGTTTTTGTCCATGTCTAGTTCGATGACGTCACTTTTGTGATGCGCATTTGTAGTCCTGGACTTTTTTTCCACACAAAACCTAAAATAACGTTTCCCCCAGTTGGAAAATAAGTGCTTTCTTGGTATCAAAATGAGTCTCTAAAATTCATGGACATAAACGTGAATACCATGGCACATAACAAGCGGAATAAGAAAATTGTGTTTTTAGCCCCATTGACTTGCATTCATTTTTTTTTGTTCTTCTGGGGACACATGGTCCAGAAGCAGATGGGCGTGACTTCGGCTCCCTATGCCACATGCTTTCCTTTATTTGCAATGTAACAAAACAAAAACAGAAGTGATTCACTACTTTAGTTCATACACTGCTATTTTACATACTGATATCAGTTTAAAAGTCCAAACTCTCACATTCAAGCTGTATTTGCAATCAGTCACTAACTTTAGAAAATATGACAAAACTTTCAAATTAATTGTATTTGCTCATACCAACAGGCATGACTTACATAATGGAATAAATTGATGAATTATGTGTTTGGGACTGAAATATTTATACAAATCTTTAACTGTTTTTTGTTTGTCAATTATATTGCTGAAATGGATATACATTTCCGAACTTGCATAAAAGTCCCGCCTCCTAGTTTGATTGATGGCAATGGGCAGCTTTCTCCTCAGTTTATTTGTCAGACTTAAACTCAAAATGGGAGACCACCAATAATGCGGAACATGAGTTTCAATTTAGAGGACATAAGAAAGTCATAAGGATGCAGGACTCTCCTGTTCTGGTCACCATAGTGACTAAACACAGACAGCGGGAGGAAAAACCTCTCACTCGATATACGGCAATACAGCAGCACTCAATCTGAGAGTCGCTAGCTTTGGCCCTTCTTCAGCTGAAAACAAAAATTCATGGGTAAAATGTATACCCATTTGTATTTATTCACAAAGAGGGAACATAATTTTCCAGGACAACTCAAACATTTCCAAGGACATTTTCCTTTTTTTAGCATTTTCCATGTGTTTTCCATGACTGGAAAATTGGTCCACCATCTTCCAGGACGGGTGGGAACCCTGTCTAGGTTCAGCAGCAGGATGTGCTCTAAAAATTAGGTCAGCTGACTACTTGAATATACTGAATCACCAGGTTCAAATAGTGAAAGAGTGGTTCAAGGAGCATGAGACATCATGTTCACACATGGTTTGGCCAGCAGAGTCCAGACCTTAACCCCTTTGAGAATCCTTGGGATGCACTGGAGAAGGCTTTGTGCAGCGGTCAGACTCAACCATCAATGCAAGATCTTGGTGAGACATTAATGCAACACTGGATAGAAATAAATCTGGTGACGTTGGAGAAGCTTATAAAAACCATGCTACAGCAAATGTGTGCTGTAATAAAACTAAAGGCAGTCCAAACAAGTATTAGATTGTGTGACTAGGCTTGGGCGGCGTTACCGCCGGTGTTAAAAAAAAAGCAATAGTGTCAGTTCCAATAGTCATAAAAACAGTGCACGTACGAGATGAGGATAAAAAAATTAAGATGAACATTTTTAATATATAAAAAACAGAAGCATGCCTGAATTTTTTGTAGTATTTAAATAATTTAAAATGTTTTGTCCAATTTTTAGAGATATTCCATGAAGTTTATGAACGCGATGTTGTCAATCGACAGCTCGGAGGACGGCTCACCGAGAGAAAAATGACAGCTCGTGCACCAGCTGATTTGGTGTCTAAAAGCTCGTGCACCAGCTGATTTGGTGTCTAAAAGCTCGTGCACCAGCTGATTTGGTGTCTAAAAGCTCGCGCACCAGCTGATTTGGTGTCTAAAAGCTCGTGCACCAGCTGATTTGGTGTCTAAAAGCTCGTGCACCAGCTGATTTGGTGTCTAAAAGCTCGCGCACCATCTGATTTGGTGTCTAAAAGCAACACAAGTTCTGCAGTTTGGGAGTATTTTGGGTTTGAAGCAAACTTTAAAGGAGAGCAGGTAAACACTAATGATGCAATTTGTGAAAACAAAAGATGACGGCGAAAGATGCACGCCCCGTCAGAACAGCAGAGGAGTGAACCGTAGCTGGAAGAGCAGATCTGTCTGGAGCCTGTTATTAAAAATGATGAAAACGCACTTTGCTGGTGAAAAATAAGCTGCCAGGCTTCCCTAGATGTCAAGACTAACCACGAAGTAAATGGGTGTCGGCCACAAGCTCAAAGCAAGTTTTCAGCAGTTGGAGGTTGAATTCCGGTTTTTCAGAAGAAAATATTTTATAAGCTGCATTTCCTTAAGTTGTTAATATTATGTGTGTTATGTTGTTATTGTTTTAGTAATAGTGTTTGTTATTCAGGTTCTGAACGATGAAGGTCCAAACTAACAGCTCAGTAATTCCACTTGAGGCTTACATCATCATTTTTAAATCAGTCCCGGTATTACCGTACACCAAGGTGTGGAGGAAGCTGGCCGGTGTTAAAATTTGGACACCATCCAAGCATATGTGTGACTTTTTCTTTTGGTGGTGACATTTTTTGGGCTGGACAATGTATAATGCCACTGAACCTACGAAGGTCCACATAAACACTATGGTCCTCCTAAACAACAATAGGATAGAAAGCTACTAAACACACACACACCCCCACACACAGATGGCTTACTAAAATGAAAACCTCTGTTTGGGACTGTCCTGACAAACCAGTGTCCATGTAAATCACATAACACTCAGATACACTTACACACTAATTACAAGAGTGGTTGACTAACATCTTACAACAAGTTACATATATCATCTAATTATTAAATAGAAATCACCTCTGCATTCCTGTTGGTAGAAATCAGGTTGGGATCAGTCTGCTTCAGGTTGTCTTCCGGCATCTGACTCTGGATTGCCTCAGGTGAGACCTGCATCAGACAAGCATCAGCTACTCAATACAAGTTAGTGACAAACTGCTGTTCCCATATTGTAGCTTTGTTTTTTATACATTTACACTATATATAAAAACGTCTAGAAAATTTTTACTGCATTAGAATGCAAACACACTGCCTTGCCTAAAAAAGAAGTTGCCACCTAGATTTATTTAAGCAAACAGAGAGGAGCCTCCTATTGGATAATTACTGCATGGGCGATAATCTTTCAACTGGCAACAAGTTATTTAACTCCAACTGCTGCAGTGAGTTGCTTCTCATTTCTTAAACAGCCATGTAGAAAAACACATCTGGTGGTCGTGTAAAAGATGTTCATCTGTTTTGAGAAGGGTCAAATGATTAGCATGAATAGGGCAGTGAAAACATCTAAGGAACTAAATATGACTTAAGAACTGTCAGTAGCCACATTTACATGGGCACAATTAAATTGCAACGCCCAATCAGATAAAAAAATTCTACATGTAAACATGTAAATCGAAGTGTTATGATCCAATTCGGCCCATCAGAATGAAGTTTCAATCCAATTGAGAGGTGGTTTTGTCCGATCATCATTCCAACTGACGTGCATGTACACAGCCATTTGGATTATTTGAGTAAAATATTGCCCACTGCGCATAAGTGCAACAGCTAGCTTTTTCTTTTGGTGGTGAAATTTTTTGGGCTGGACAATGTATAATTCCACTGAACCTACGAAGGTCCACATAAACCCAATGGTCCTCCTAAACAACAATAGGATAGAAAGCTACTAAACACACACACACCCCCACAGACAGATGGCTTACTAAAATGAAAACCTCTGTTTGGGACTGTCCTGACAAACCAGTGTCCATGTAAATCACATAACACTCAGATACACTTACACACTAATTACAAGAGTGGTTGACTAACATCTTACAACAAGTTACATATATCATCTAATTATTAAATAGAAATCACCTCTGCATTCCTGTTGGTAGAAATCAGGTTGGGATCAGTCTGCTTCAGGTTGTCTTCCGGCATCTGACTCTGGATTGCCTCAGGTGAGACCTGCATCAGACAAGCATCAGCTACTCAATACAAGTTAGTGACAAACTGCTGTTCCCATATTGTAGCTTTGTTTTTTATACATTTACGCTATATATAAAAACGTGTAGAAAATTCTTACTGCATTAGAATGCAAACACACTGCCTTGCCTAAAAAAGAAGTTGCCACCTAGATTTATTTAAGCAAACAGAGAGGAGCCTCCTATTGGATAATTACTGCATGGGCGATAATCTTTCAACTGGCAACAAGTTATTTAACTCCAACTGCTGCAGTGAGTTGCTTCTCATTTCTTAAACAGCTATGTAGAAAAACATCTGGTGGTCGTGTAAAAGATGTTCATCTGTTTTGAGAAGGGTCAAATGATTAGCATGAATAGGGCAGTGAAAACATTTACGGAGATTGCAGAAACAACTAAAATTGGCTTAAGAACTGTCAGTAGCCACATTTACATGGGCACAACTATTCAGATTGAACGCCCAATCAGATCAAAAATTCTACATGTAAACATGTCAATCGAAATGTTCTGATCCAATTCAGCCCGATCAGAATGAAGTTTCAATCCAATTGAGAGGTGGTTTTGTCCGATCATCATCCCAACTGACGTGCATGTACACAGCCATTTGGATTATTTGAGTAAAATATTGCCCACTGCGCATAAGTGCAACAGCTAGCTTTTTCTTTTGGTGGTGACATTTTTTGGGCTAGACAATGTATAATTCCACTGAACCTACGAAGGTCCACATGAACACTACAGGCCTTCCATTTTGTAAAACACTGCTTTTATTGTGTTGGTTGGTTATGTTCTGGTGACATATAGAACTTGGGAGTGCAGGCTGCTGCCTGAGAGGTGGTAGAAGACGGAGTGTCTCCATGATGCTTTGTTTGGTCCCTTATGTGTGAGGCGAGTGGTGTTACGATCCTTCCTGGGGAGTTTAGCTCGTGTGCAAAAAGGAAGGGACAATAACGGGATTTAAAAGTTAAAATGATGATCAGGTTTATTTACAAAAAACCTAAATCTTTCCATCCACAGGTTGGGAATAATAAAACTAATTCTGCCTGTGGGGAATTAAAACAAAAGTACAAATAACCTGGGATGTCCCACTGGGCAAAGATTACAGGGTTCTGGACCAAAATAAGGATCTCCAAAGGTCCAAATTCTAAACTGGGAGGTTAAACCAAACTTAAGGTGATATTTTAAACTAAACCGAAAACCAACAACACTCTAAATGTAATAAAAGGGAGATCTGCACCACAAAAACGATGAACTCTAAACCAAAACATAACAGCTTATCCAAATGCAATGGTGATGGTGATGCCTCCAAGATGGCGCCGAGTATGGCTGCCTCGTCGCGAGCTCCACCAAGCAACAGTTGTTTTTTGTGTTTACTACTTTTTCTTTCTTTATTTTTTCACGAGTAGCACATGTATCCTTGTGTACGACTGACAAACCTTACTGGACATAAAAGACAGAGTTTCTCATTGCTTCCCGGAGTTCAGGTCTTTCATCACGGACCCGCCGTTTGCAGATCCCCCATTCATCTCACCTGAGACGCCTTTGTTCTGGGCCCGTGGAGGCCGCAAGCGCCGACGCAGAGGGAGAAGATCTGGCGTTCTGCTTCGACTAAGACGGCGCACTAACAGACCACCATTACCCAGTTTACTACTGGCTAATGTGCAGTCCCTGGAGAACAAGCTGTGCGAGCTTCGGGCTCGGATCTCATTCCAGCGAGAGATGCGGGACTGCAGCGCGATCTGTCTCATAGAAACCTGGCTATCGGACAAAGTACCGGATCCCGCAGCACAACTACCGGGGTTCTCCGTGCACCGCGCGGACAGGTCACAGGAGCTTACTGGGAAAAGCAGAGGTGGTGGTGTGTGTTTCATGATCAACAACAGCTGGTGTGATTATGCGAACGTGCACCCGGTCAAATCCTTCTGCTCTCCGGACCTAGAGTACCTGATGATTAAGTGCCGGCCATTCTGGCAACCGAGAGAATTCACAGCGGTGGTTATGACGGCTGTTTATATTCCCCCACAAGCCGACACTGACCGAGCACTCAGAGAACTGTACAGCGCGATCAGCAATGAGGAAACCGCACACCCAGAGGCGGCGTTTATTACGATCGGGGACTTTAATAAGGGTAACCTGAAGAAAGTCTCACCAAAACTACACCAACACATCCATTTCAATAAACGTGGAGATCGGCTACTCGACCACTGCTACACCTCTTTCCGAGATGCGTACAAAGCCCTCCCCCGCGCCCCATTCGGCCAATCAGATCACCGCTCCATCCTGCTTATACCTGCCTACAGACAGAAGCTGAAACGGGAAGCTCCAACCCTGAGGGCGGTGCATTGTTGGTCGGACCAATCGGAGTCTACACTGCAGGATTGTTTTGATAACGCGGACTGGGAAATGTTTCACGCAGCTGCTAGAGACATTGATGAGTACACAGACTCAGTCTGCAGATTTATCAGGAAATGCGTGGAAGATGTTGTCCCATCCAGAACAGTTAAACCCTTCCCAAATCAAAAACCCTGGATTAATGGAGGTGTGCGAACGGCGCGGAGCACCACCTTTGCCTCCGCGAACACATCAGACTACAAACACGCACATTACCAACTCCGGAAGACGATCAAAGCAGCCAAACGTGAGTACAGAGACAGGGTGGAGCAACAGTTTGAGAACCCCCGGAGTATGTGGCAGGGACTAAACACAATCACAGACTTTAGAGGGAGAACCAGAACACCGCAGACCACGGCCTCTCTGTGTGAGGATCTAAACGCATTCTATGCCAGATTCGACACAGCGAACTCCATGAGACCGGACAGTGAGCGCACCGCGGATGACGTCAGTGCGCACACTGTGTCTGAAGAGGGTGTGCGGAGGTGGTTCAGGAGGGTGAACGCACGCAAAGCTACTGGTCCGGTCGGGATTCCCGGCCGCGTCCTAAGGTCATGCGCGGGTCAGCTGGCTGGAGTGTTTACACACATCTTCAACCTTTCCCTCTCTCTGTCTGTAGTCCCAGCCTGCTTCAAAATGGCCACCATTGTCCCTGTACCCAAATCCTCCACCATCTCCTCACTGAATGACTGGCGACCTGTAGCCCTGACCCCCATCGTGAGCAAATGCTTCGAGAAGTTGGTCAGGGACTTCATCTGCTCTGCACTGCCCGATTCACTGGGCCCTCTACAGTTTGCATATCGCCACAACAGGTCCACTGATGACGCCATAGCCCTGACACTTCATGCTGCCCTGTCACACCTGGAGAAGAGAGACACGTATGTGAGAATGCTGTTTGTAGATTACAGCTCAGCATTCAACACCATTGTTCCCTCGAAGCTGGACAGGAAACTGCAGGATCTAGGACTGAGCAGCTCCCTCTGCAGCTGGATCCTTAACTTTCTGTCTGACAGACGCCAGGTGGTCAGACTGGGCAGCACCACCTCATCCACCGTCACACTGAACACTGGTGCTCCGCAGGGGTGTGTGCTGAGCCCTCTCCTGTACTCACTCTACACCTACGACTGCACGGCCACGAGAAACTCCAACATCATTGTGAAGTATGGGACGACACCACAGTGGTAGGTCTCATCACCAACGACGATAAGACGGCCTACAGGGAGGAGATCAGCTCCCTGACCCACTGGTGTCAGGACAACAGTCTCACCCTCAACGTCACAAAGACAAAGGAGATGATAATGGACTTCCGGACGAGCAGAGGAATACACACCCCCATCACCATCAACGGCGACGCTGTGGAGAGGGTGAGCAGTTTCCGTTTCCTTGGAGTTCATCTGGCAGAGGATCTTACGTGGTCATGCACACGGAAAGTAAAGTGAAGAAGGCACAGCAGCGCCTCTTCTTTCTCAGAAGACTGAAAAGATTTGGCATGAGCTGCCGCATCCTCAGGACCTTCTATCGCTGTGCCATTGAGAGCATCCTCACTGGATGCATCTCCGCCTGGTATGGCAACAGCACCGCTTACAACCGCAAAGCTCTCCAGAGAGTAGTGCGGTGTGCAGAAAGGATTATTGGAGGTGAGCTTCCCTCCCTCCAGGACATCTATAAGAAGCGGTGCCTGAGGAAAGCGGGGAGGATCATCAAGGACTCAAGTCACCCCAGCCATAAACTGTTCAGACTACTTCCATCAGGAAGGAGGTTCTGCAGCATCCGGTCCAGAACCAGCAGACTGAGAGACAGCTTTTTCCATCAGGCCATCAGACTGCTGAACACGGCGCAGACACCTCACCCTCACTACTGAAACTCCAACATTACACACTCCATACTGTACATTAATGCCACTGTTTTGCACATACCAACCTCTGTATATTTTATATCTCTTATGTTATTGTTTACTTTATTCATTTGTATATTTAGATTAGCCATTTTTATATTTTACTTGTTTTTACATTACTGTATTTTTGCACAACTCTGTTGCTGTGAAGCTCGCACACAAGAATTTCACTCGCATGTACTGTACCAGTGTACCTGCACATGTGACGTGACAATAAAAGTGATTTGATTTGATTTGAAATGCAAGAAGCTGTTAACGAATATGCTAACAGTAGCTTTACCAACGTTAAGTTCAAGTTACCAAGTTTAAATTAACCAAAAACACCCAGCAACAAACAGACCAGCATGGAGGAGAGTGCTACCACCAAAACAGCTTTCCTAATGTCTGAATGAAGCTCCTTAATGAAGGGAGAAACGCTCTCGGTGATTTTCGACATCTGCGATAGAGATGAATTAGCGCATTTGACCCCGGAAGTTGCTGTCCGTTGCCGGGGGGCGAAGGCGGGCAAAACAGGAAAGGAATCTCGTAGCGGACGGACATTGTTCCGGGTCTTCGGTATTTGGCGGAGAAGAGGGCGAACTAGAGGAAAAACAGGCAGATTCCTCCTCTATTTACAAACTCCTGGGGATATAACAAGTGGGCGTGGTGCGTCGACTACCGGATCTGACATCGATGAATTTTTAGAATCGAGCCGTCGACGTCATTGATGCGTCGCCACAGCTCTAGTTACATATGTCATCTAATTATTAAATAGAAATCACCTCTGCATTCCTGTTGGTAGAAATCAGGTTGGGATCAGTCTGCTTCAGGTTGTCTTCCGGCATCTGACTCTGGATTGCCTCAGGTGAGACCTGCATCAGACAAGCATCAGCTACTCAATACAAGTTAGTGACAAACTGCTGTTCCCATATTGTTGCTTTGTTTTTTATACATTTACACTATATATAAAAACGTGTAGAAAATTCTTACTGCATTAGAATGCAAACACACTGCCTTGCCTAAAAAAGAAGTTGCCACCTAGATTTATTTAAGCAAACAGAGAGGAGCCTCCTATTGGATAATTACTGCATGGGCGATAATCTTTCAACTGGCAACAAGTTATTTAACTCCAACTGCTGCAGTGAGTTGCTTCTCATTTCTTAAACAGCTATGTAGAAAAACATCTGGTGGTCGTGTAAAAGATGTTCATCTGTTTTGAGAAGGGTCAAATGATTAGCATGAATAGGGCAGTGAAAACATCTAAGGAACTAAATATGACTTAAGAACTGTCAGTAGCCACATTTACATGGGCACAATTAAATTGAACGCCCAATCAGATAAAAAATTCTACATGTAAACATGTAAATCGAAGTGTTATGATCCAATTCGGCCCGATCGGAATGAAGTTTCAATCCAATTGAGAGGTGGTTTTGTCCGATCATCATTCCAACTGACGTGCATGTACACAGCCATTTGGATTATTTGAGTAAAATATTGCCCACTGCGCATAAGTGCAACAGCTAGCTTTTTCTTTTGGTGGTGACATTTTTTGGGCTAGACAATGTATAATGCCACTGAACCTACGAATGTCCACATAAACCCAATGGTCCTCCTAAACAACAATAGGATAGAAAGCTACTAAACACACACACACCCCCACACACAGATGGCTTACTAAAATGAAAACCTCTGTTTGGGACTGTCCTGACAAACCAGTGTCCATGTAAATCACATAACACTCAGATACACTTACACACTAATTACAAGAGTGGTTGACTAACATCTTACAACAAGTTACATATATCATCTAATTATTAAATAGAAATCACCTCTGCATTCCTGTTGGTAGAAATCAGGTTGGGATCAGTCTGCTTCAGGTTGTCTTCCGGCATCTGACTCTGGATTGCCTCAGGTGAGACCTGCATCAGACAAGCATCAGCTACTCAATACAAGTTAGTGACAAACTGCTGTTCCCATATTGTAGCTTTGTTTTTTATACATTTACACTATATATAAAAACGTGTAGAAAATTCTTACTGCATTAGAATGCAAACACACTGCCTTGCCTAAAAAAGAAGTTGCCACCTAGATTTATTTAAGCAAACAGAGAGGAGCCTCCTATTGGATAATTACTGCATGGGCGATAATCTTTCAACTGGCAACAAGTTATTTAACTCCAACTGCTGCAGTGAGTTGCTTCTCATTTCTTAAACAGCTATGTAGAAAAACATCTGGTGGTCGTGTAAAAGATGTTCATCTGTTTTGAGAAGGGTCAAATGATTAGCATGAATAGGGCAGTGAAAACATATAAGGAACTAAATATGACTTAAGAACTGTCAGTAGCCACATTTACATGGGCACAATTAAATTGAACGCCCAATCAGATAAAAAATTCTACATGTAAACATGTAAATCGAAGTGTTATGATCCAATTCGGCCCGATCGGAATGAAGTTTCAATCCAATTGAGAGGTGGTTTTGTCCGATCATCATTCCAACTGACGTGCATGTACACAGCCATTTGGATTATTTGAGTAAAATATTGCCCACTGCGCATAAGTGCAACAGCTAGCTTTTTCTTTTGGTGGTGACATTTTTTGGGCTGGACAATGTATAATGCCACTGAACCTACGAAGGTCCACATAAACCCAATGGTCCTCCTAAACAACAATAGGATAGAAAGCTACTAAACACACACACACCCCCACAGACAGATGGCTTACTAAAATGAAAACCTCTGTTTGGGACTGTCCTGACAAACCAGTGTCCATGTAAATCACATAACACTCAGATACACTTACACACTAATTACAAGAGTGGTTGACTAACATCTTACAACAAGTTACATATATCATCTAATTATTAAATAGAAATCACCTCTGCATTCCTGTTGGTAGAAATCAGGTTGGGATCAGTCTGCTTCAGGTTGTCTTCCGGCATCTGACTCTGGATTGCCTCAGGTGAGACCTGCATCAGACAAGCATCAGCTACTCAATACAAGTTAGTGACAAACTGCTGTTCCCATATTGTAGCTTTGTTTTTTATACATTTACACTATATATAAAAACGTGTAGAAAATTCTTACTGCATTAGAATGCAAACACACTGCCTTGCCTAAAAAAGAAGTTGCCACCTAGATTTATTTAAGCAAACAGAGAGGAGCCTCCTATTGGATAATTACTGCATGGGCGATAATCTTTCAACTGGCAACAAGTTATTTAACTCCAACTGCTGCAGTGAGTTGCTTCTCATTTCTTAAACAGCCATGTAGAAAAACACATCTGGTGGTCGTGTAAAAGATGTTCGTCTGTTTTGAGAAGGGTCAAATGATTAGCATGAATAGGGCAGTGAAAACATCTAAGGAACTAAATATGACTTAAGAACTGTCAGTAGCCACATTTACATGGGCACAATTAAATTGAACGCCCAATCAGATAAAAAATTCTACATGTAAACATGTAAATCGAAGTGTTATGATCCAATTCGGCCCATCGGAATGAAGTTTCAATCCAATTGAGAGGTGGTTTTGTCCGATCATCATTCCAACTGACGTGCATGTACACAGCCATTTGGATTATTTGAGTAAAATATTGCCCACTGCGCATAAGTGCAACAGCTAGCTTTTTCTTTTGGTGGTGACATTTTTTGGGCTGGACAATGTATAATGCCACTGAACCTACGAAGGTCCACATAAACCCAATGGTCCTCCTAAACAACAATAGGATAGAAAGCTACTAAACACACACACACCCCCACAGACAGATGGCTTACTAAAATGAAAACCTCTGTTTGGGACTGTCCTGACAAACCAGTGTCCATGTAAATCACATAACACTCAGATACACTTACACACTAATTACAAGAGTGGTTGACTAACATCTTACAACAAGTTACATATATCATCTAATTATTAAATAGAAATCACCTCTGCATTCCTGTTGGTAGAAATCAGGTTGGGATCAGTCTGCTTCAGGTTGTCTTCCGGCATCTGACTCTGGATTGCCTCAGGTGAGACCTGCATCAGACAAGCATCAGCTACTCAATACAAGTTAGTGACAAACTGCTGTTCCCATATTGTAGCTTTGTTTTTTATACATTTACACTATATATAAAAACGTGTAGAAAATTCTTACTGCATTAGAATGCAAACACACTGCCTTGCCTAAAAAAGAAGTTGCCACCTAGATTTATTTAAGCAAACAGAGAGGAGCCTCCTATTGGATAATTACTGCATGGGCGATAATCTTTCAACTGGCAACAAGTTATTTAACTCCAACTGCTGCAGTGAGTTGCTTCTCATTTCTTAAACAGCCATGTAGAAAAACACATCTGGTGGTCGTGTAAAAGATGTTCGTCTGTTTTGAGAAGGGTCAAATGATTAGCATGAATAGGGCAGTGAAAACATCTAAGGAACTAAATATGACTTAAGAACTGTCAGTAGCCACATTTACATGGGCACAATTAAATTGAACGCCCAATCAGATAAAAAATTCTACATGTAAACATGTAAATCGAAGTGTTATGATCCAATTCGGCCCATCGGAATGAAGTTTCAATCCAATTGAGAGGTGGTTTTGTCCGATCATCATTCCAACTGACGTGCATGTACACAGCCATTTGGATTATTTGAGTAAAATATTGCCCACTGCGCATAAGTGCAACAGCTAGCTTTTTCTTTTGGTGGTGACATTTTTTGGGCTGGACAATGTATAATTCCACTGAACCTACGAAGGTCCACATAAACCCTATGGTCCTCCTAAACAACAATAGGATAGAACGCAACTAAACACACACACACACACACACACAGATGGCTTACTAAAATGAAAACCTCTGTTGAGATTGTCCTGACAAACCAGTGTCCATGTAAAGCACATAACACTCAGATACACTTACACACTAATTACAAGAGTGGTTGACTAACATCTTACAACAAGTTGCATATATCATCTAATTATTAAATAGAAATCACCTCTGCATTCCTGTTGGTAGAAATCAGGTTGGGATCAGTCTGCTTCAGGTTGTCTTCTGGCATCTGACTCTGGATTGCCTCAGGTGAGACCTGCATCAGACAAGCATCAGCTACTCAATACAAGTTAGTGACAAACTAAATTTAGACAATTCTTGAAGAAATTCAATATTTGTTTAGGACATAGTGTCAAAAAAATCTCCCCAGGAAAATTTAAATTGAGGACATGGATCCATGTCTTGTGCAGCTTGCCTGTCTACTTGTTTGTAAAAGGCATGTATTTGTATAGCAGTGGACTGCAAATTAACTGCCAGTCTCTGGCTTTTTGTCAAACTCTGACCCTGACTCTACTCCATCTACTCCACCTAACCTATAAACTGCTGCAGGCAGAAAGCTCTGGAACAACTAGTGACTCCACACCCTAGCCAAATCAGAGACAGTCAGTCTCTTACATAGTATTTTTAGACTTGGTCAGCATGCTAAGAACCACAACCAATCAGGTACTGAAAATTTGGGTGAAAATACTGAACCATGTCTTTGGAAAAGGCAGTAAAATTGAACCACACCCATCCAAGTCACACGGAGTAGTACTGTTGGAAAACCCATATTAGAAGTAGCATAATTTAAGTGAACAATAAAAATAGACTACCTCTGCACTTCTATGGAGCGGCTCAAGGTCTGGATCAGTTTGGTTTGCGTTGTTTGCTGCCACCTTACTATGCCTCTTTTCAGTCCTTATCTGCATCAGAAAATGAATAAAAGTTAGTGATAGTCTTAATTCATACCACTCAAGTAACATCAAAGGAAAGCTGAAAATTATTAGGATGAAAAAAAAACATGCTTTGTCTTTCATAAAAATATTGTACACGTGTTAAAAATGATTGGATTTTATACTGTAAATAAACATTAACTTGTTTCTTCCATAGGCAAATTTCATAGGCATTCAAAATTTAATGACTCAATTGTCAGTCACCTTGCATCTCCATGGCCAGTCTGAGTCACCGTAATTATAGGTTACCTCTTCTCCCTGGCTTATTTCTCGAATAGCAAACAAGCACAAATGGGGCTTCCCTTGCACAGTCAGGTACTTCATTTTGGCATTAGGACAGACATGATCATCATTGACAAGTCTTCCAAGTGACCCATCTTCTTTTGCTGCATCAACACTAAAACATTAATGCATCAATTATTACATCATAAATTGTCTTGTGACTTCCAGTGACAGCACATTCAGCCATTTCTAATTTGATTGTATAATCATACTCACCACCACAGCTTTCCGTCAAAGTAGAATTCAAACAGAAACACTTTAAGTGTATCATGATAAACTCTTTGTCTCCTCTCACATTCCTCCTTACTGATCAGTTCTCCTCTATATTCCAACAGAAAGTCTCCTTTTTGAAAAGAGGTAGTTACAAAGACACCACGGCCTTGTTGAGGGAGGGAGGGAGGGGGGGAGGAGGGGAGGGGAGAGAGAGAGAGAGAGAGAGAATTGTCAATGTAGAGTTCAGGTTATATTTTTATTAAACTACCAGAAAATAATTATACCTTTGTAGGCACTGATGGATTTTACGTCAAATCCCACTTTGTCCTTTCCATTCTCAATGTGATATTTAGCATCTCCTTTTGGGTTAATGCGTCTTTGCCTCTCCATGTTTTACTGGCATCTGTAAAGTTAAAGTCCCATAGTCATCATCACACACGTGTGAAATTACATCTCCACACTTGACCCATCCCCACAGGGAGCTGTGAGCTACAGCAGTGGCTGTGCTCGAGAACCATTTGGTGGTTTAAACCCAAATCCAACCCATTGAAGCCGAGTGTCAAGAAGGGAGGCGTGGGGTCCCGTAAGTCTGGTCGCCTTATGACCCAACTGGGAATTGACCTCCCAGTCCCAAGGCGGGCACTAAATAATAGCAAGAGTTAAATCTTAAGGAAAGCTACAGGAAGGGTAACAAAATGATAATTCCAAGTTTCAAATAATGATAATTCTGACGTTACGTTCATGCTGCAGGTCCTGATGCTCAATTCCGAAAATCCTAATATTTTTGTGTGGTTGTTTACATTTTGACTGAAATGTGACATCAAACTCTCTCCAGTGTGAACGCTTTATGGCCCCAAAGTGACCTGCATGCGCAGAGGACAAGAAGTCACACTCACCAGAGTTGTAACTAGGAGAGGCAGAGTTGTGATGTGAAAGCCTTCACTGACAGTTCATTCACAGAATCAGGATCACACCTGTCAAGTCTCCAGTTTAGGGATGTTTTAAATACTGTAAACTATTTTATTCCTTGTTCCTGCCGTCTTCCCAAATTATTATTTACCAAAAATGTTCCAGTATAGACCCTTTTACTGTTTGTAAACAATATGACTTCAGCGAGAATGCGCGCAGCTTGGCAACAGAGAATGGCGTTGTTTCAGGCTTTATCAAGCTACGCTGCTGGGTTATCACCAGCAAATCTTGAATGTTGTATTATTAAACTCACTTTAACGAATGGCGACAGACTCCCGGATCCCTGTGGCATTACGGAATGGGTGTAAGATGTAGGTGCGTGGCCAGATATCCAGTGGCCCGATATGTACACGTTTTTAGTGGAGAGGCCCAGTAAGTACACAAGTGAGAAGCTACGGGCATACAAATCGTTAGATGCATACAACTATGTTGTCTGTGGCCACGTACAGAAAGTAAAATATCACGACATAGACTCTGAGTTTTGCGTCTTGAAGGCAGAAGTCCTTCCTAGCCAAAGACAAGGACTGCTATGTATGAGGCTTGGGTCATAGTAAACAAACCAGAGAACTACGTCTTCACAGCCAACTGTGCCTGCATGGCAGGGTGAGTATAGCATAGGTTTCTTTTTTTAGCGTGCTCAGAGTACAATCGTGTAAATTTTAGAGAAATACAGTTTATACTAATATGCAGTGGGAAAATACAGATGAATTAGAATGAAATGTTAATTTGAAG
Organism: Nothobranchius furzeri; assembly: GCF_043380555.1. Taxonomy (NCBI): domain Eukaryota; kingdom Metazoa; phylum Chordata; class Actinopteri; order Cyprinodontiformes; family Nothobranchiidae; genus Nothobranchius; species Nothobranchius furzeri. Next base: position 104,487,055 of record NC_091741.1, on the reverse strand, counting down.
CATGAAATAAAGCGTATAAATTTGTTTAATTCTGTCATTTTGATGTTCCAGACTTGGGTCATGCTGCAGCCATGCAGCAGCAATTTGATTCAAAGTTGAGTTTGTGTTAGGATGGGAAAAACAGGAAAGGCTGCAGTTACACTTTTGATGGCCTGCAGCCACAGACGCCTCCGATTTTGTTCAAATGGATGTGCTCCCTTCGGAATTCTGTAAAGTTTCAGTCCACTGCTTGAAGAGAAGCGATTCTGGCATCCATACACGCAACAACCCGACTTTTTTTAAGTGCTCAGAACTTCAAAACAAAAGGTTTCAAACGCTGTTTTAGTATCGAATGTGAATGAGGAAGCCTTCACTCTCGTTGCCAGGCTGCGCGCGCAACTTTTGATGACGTAGGTAGTAAAAGGGTCTATTATGCTCATTCACAGAGAACCATCTTTAATTATTCTACAGGTTATTGTTCACCCTTCTGACGCTCAAACACACACACACACACACACACACACACACACGAGTGTTGGTGAGTGGCTGCGTCTGACTGCTGACGCTCCGTGTGCGTTTTTATTTCTGCAGTGAGACAAACTCACCTCACACCGTCCAGAGTTTGTTCTTTAAAGCTTCTATTAAATCCACCATGTTGACTTATATTAACAAGTTTCCTCTGCAGAAATTAAAAGTTTACATTACAAAGTAAAAGTTCGGCAGGCGTGTTTGTTTATATCTGTACGATTCTGGGAAAAACTAACAGTTGCTCCCGATTCTTGATGCCATGGCAGCCCTTAACACAACAGGAGTGTACCATTTTCTGCAGGTTTATAAGCTCACTACCAATCCCATGATGCAATGTGCTACAGCACCAAGCTAATGCTAAACTAGCAGCTGTAGCTTCACAAATTCAATAAATGTAACCAAAAACTGTAAGATTCACAACCTTTCATTAGTTTTCCAACTATATAAAACTAATTTGAAAACGTTGCTACAAGCCAGGGCTTTCCCTATCCCCCCCCCCACACTCCCCACCCTCATCAGGGACAACGCACGGTACCGAATCCATCCATACACTCACCCCCACCTCCCCAGTTATCACGTTCGACGCACGGTACCGAATCTATCCATACGCTCACCCCCACCTCCCCAGTTATCACGTTCGACGCACGGTACCGAATCTATCCATACGCTCACCCCCACCTCCCCACGTTATCACGTTCGACGCACGGTACCGAATCTTTCCATGCGCTCACCCCCACCTCCCCACGTTATCACGTTCGACGCACGGTACCGAATCTATCCATACGCTCACCCCCACCTCCCCACGTTATCACGTTCGACGCACGGTACCGAATCTTTCCATGCGCTCACCCCCACCTCACCCCGCTATCACGGATGACGCACGGTACCGAATCTATCCATACGCTCACCCCCACCTCCCCACGTTATCACGTTCGACGCACGGTACCGAATCTATCCATACGCTCACCCCCACCTCCCCACGTTATCACGTTCGACGCACGGTACCGAATCTTTCCATGCGCTCACCCCCACCTCACCCCGCTATCACGGATGACGCACGGTACCGAATCTATCCATACGCTCACCCCCACCTCCCCAGTTATCACGTTCGACGCACGGTACCGAATCTATCCATACGCTCACCCCCACCTCACCCCGCTCTCACGGATGACGCACGGTACCGAATATATCCGTGCGCTCACCCCCACCTCCCCAAGTTATCACGGACGACGAACGGTAGCGATTCTATCAGTCCAGCTCCCCCCCCCCCCCCATCACGGATGACGCACGGTACCGAATCTACCCGTGCGCTCACCCCACCTCCCCCCCGTTATCACGGACGACGAACGGAAGCGAATCTTATAAACGTGCTCTTCCACCAGCCTCGCTACAACGCCTGGGCTTCTCTACCGCCAGGCTTAAGTTTTCTGGAGGACACCCTGCAAGCTAATGCTAAGCTAGCTAGCAACTCACTGCTAACCAAACGAACTGCATTGCATTCTCTAAATACTTGCTACAAGTCTATTGTTACATCAAAGAAACATTAAAACTAGAAAATAACCGAAATGTATTAATACTATTGCTTACCTGTGAAGTTTAATCCACGGGGACCTCCATTTTGAGTGCTGCAGCTTTGAAGGCATTTAAAATTTAAAGGCACGTCTTCAGGAAGTAGCTTTGAGGGGTTGGGCTTTATGTCCCGCCCACAGCCAATCACAAAAGGGACACCCCAAAACCCCGCGAAGTGTATAAATGTGTATAAAAGTGCAATAAATACACAACATCCAGGGGCGCTGTGTTATACACATAAATACACAAAAATCATATTGAGTGGTATAGATGGACAAATTAATAAACTGAAAATAAAAGCTGTTTATATATTATTAAGTGTCAAAACACAATCCAAACTATAAAGCCACTTGTAAAGTATAGGTTTTGCCCAAAATCCATGAGAAAAAATTATTTTTAAGTACTTAAAAAAGCAAATACATACCATGATTTAGGCGGACCTTGGCCTAGTCCTCCTAAGACACAAAGGTCCTTGTAATGTCGGTACGTGTTCAGGTCAAAAGTCCAGATATGCCACAAAAACACACGCACACACACACACACACACACACACACACACACACACACACTCACGCACATACACACATACTCACGCACACACACACACACACACACACACATGCACACACACAAACACACCTGCACAACACACACACACACACACACACACACACACACACACACACACACACACACACACACACACACATACACACACACACACACACACACACACACACACACACATACACACACACACACACACATACACACACACACACACACACACACACACACACACATACACACACACACACACACACACACACACACACACACACACACACACATACACACACAGAGGGAGACAAACGTGTAATTCTACATAGAGATTGTGAAAGGAACCAGCATGGAGGTAGCAGCAGAGGTGATGTCTGTTCAAAATAAAATCTAGAAGAGAGCGGTGGATTCGTTGTCCTCGCTGTGTTTTCTACCTGCATCTCCTCACAAACACCTGTGTCTACCTTATTTCTCTGGTTCATCAGCTCCTTTATGTGAGGAGAGGAGAGGAGGCGGCATGCAGCAGAATCCCCAGGGCACATAAACAGCATCAGCTGTATGTCAAGAGCAGGAAAGCCAAGGAGAGGAAGATGAAACTCAAATGGAGAGGGAATGTGGGCAAACACTGCTGGGCCCTGGGAGGATGTGCAAACTACTCTTCACAACATCACACTGCACAGAGGACGGGAAGCCCCTCGCAGACAGCAGCTCAGTCTGATCACTTTGATATGAAACCGAGAGAATGAAGGAAACAGAGTGATCCCACCGCAGGCTGAAGCGGGAACGCACAGAGGCGTCAGGAGCAGTTTCCTGTTCAGCTCAGAGGCTCCCAACAAAAGCAACAGCCAACTTTCTTCTTGTCTGCTGAAGCAGACAGACATCTATCCCAGGATCTGTCCTTTCTTCCTCGCCTGTTTGAGATGGCTCTGTGAACAACCTCAGCTCAGAGAAACAGAGAGTCTTCCTGAAACAGACAAGCTAATGGTTAGTCACCGTGAGACTAAACTGGATGTCTAATTCTTGGAAACGTCTCCAGTCTTTAAACAGTCGATGCAAACATTGTTTTCTACGGTTTACTTGGCTTTTGGCAGAAGCAGCGCTCGCTCAGCATCTCCGCGACACCCCACGTAGGTACAAAAGAAGCATAAACCACATTCTTATAATGATTCATCTCCACAAGGGACACCGACGCACTCTGCTCTCTCCTCCCTGTAGGCGGTGGGCGGGGCCATGAATGCTAGTGTCCTCTCTAGAAGACACCTCATCGGTTCCCGTCTGGGGCTGACGGAAGACATGGGGGTGGAGGACATTTTCATGTGCAGCTCAGAGACCAGTCATGTTTCAGAAAGAACCAGTAGGACACGGTTACTGTGGGAACCAAACCTGTAGAGGTATCAGCATGAGCACGACTTGCGGAGCTGAAGGGTGTCTCACCCTGACAGCGACCTAACTCAAGCAGCATCAGCTGTTTGGACTATCTGACCCTAAGCTGTGGGAGACAGGAGACGTCCATCTTTTCTGTCTCGTGCTGACCCATTGCTGTGTGACATCACTAGTGAGTTACACGATTTTGGTAACAGTCTTTCATTCAAACACAGAAAGATTCATTTTATCTACACCACAATGTGCATTTCTGGCTAGGAGAGAGTTTTTAATGGGGACGCATTTCAACAGAACACCATGGAGGGAAACATAAACCGCTCAATGGAGCCGCGGGTCCCGATGGCTCAACTAGACCGCCCAGCACCATTAAAGCTGTTAATATTAATTCTTGCTGCTTGACTGGTGTAACACAACATCCCCAGTGGTTTATCCAGTAACCATAAAAACATCTGGTCACTCTTCCTTTGGATCCAGCAGCTGTGAGGAGCCACGCTGTCCCAGTGTCAGCCATGTGGTCCACATTATGAAGACGTGTGCCTGTGTCTGTGTTTCTAGCCCACCGCTGCACCACTCCTACACAAGTTAGCATTAGTTAGCTTTACTGTTGCAGTACAGCTAATGCATCCATCAGTGCTGAAAGACAAATGTTTGTTTAACATTTA